>NC_088930.1:5110000-5285000 GCF_038396675.1 Hydra vulgaris | reverse complement strand
CCGATAGTTTATTTCCTGATGAACTATTGCTATTGACAATGCTCCAAAAGCTTGTGGGCTGGTGCATTGTTACTTAACTGAACTTTTTTAACAAAATGTTTAGGAGCCTATTTAAAACTTTTTTTTAATTTTTTAAATACATTTTTTCAAACAGAGCAATTGTTATGTTCATTATCACTAGTAATTCATATTAACATTGGAAATTGGACATTTTAAAAGAAACAATTTCAGACATGCATCAAATGCAGTAAATACATTTATTAAAGAAACCATGTTATTCTTTTATTTAACTTATTACAAAAATTGTTAATCAAAATATATATTTTACAAATATATAATTTATTTTCTTATTTTCCTATTATATAATTATTGAGAAAAAAATATCAAATAAAGCATATTAGAACAGTAATAAGAAGAACAGTACTAGTCCAATATTTTCATTTCGAGACAATCAATGTTTAAGTTTTAAACAGTTATAGTTTATAAACTATTTACTTTGGATGCCAGTTATCTAAGCAGGTGTCTACTTCCATTCCCGAAGGACCTGTTAATATAGTGGTAGCTCATAAAAAAAAGTTATTCTTGCTACAAAAATTAAATAAAATCCTTGGACAAGTATTATTCTTCCTCAATCAAATTTTTACAAATTAGGGAATAAAAAAACTGCAAACTTTACGTGAAAAGCTATACTTTATTAAACAATTAAGTATTTAAGTTAACAAGTAATAGTCACTGGAATAAAAAAAAAAAGTTAATTATCTTCCTCCACACTACCGGTTGTTTTCCAAGAAAATATATATTTTTATAAAACTCAGTTGCGTTTGTGGGTATGTAACATTCCAGCTTTTTAACATCATTGATATTTTTGTCATTTGTTGCAACTGGTTCCTGATAAACTTTCTTAGTGGGCAGTTGTTGCTCAACTCAATTTTTTACAAGTCTAAGTTCTGGAACATAGTCTATCAATATGTTGTCATATGTTGTCACATACCCAGGCATTGCATTGTCATAAACAAACATTTTATAAACCAATACAGAAAATGCACGTATGTTGTCTCTGATGGGTTTTGAGGCTTTTTTATAAACAGTAGGCCACCAATCTTTGAAATTTAAAATGTCCTCATGCATGATGTTCATAACCGTAAATGGTTTGGAATTTTTTTTGCTACAGGTTATCAAATCAATATACTCATCCACAAGGTAGATGCGATCATGCTTTTGTATATTTCTTTTGATAGTACCAGTCTATATCACAGGGAAGGAATGAGTGTCCCCGCATAAGAAAATAATAATAAATTTTCTTAAAATGCTTTCCAGCTTGTAGAGCTACTAAAAATCGAACAAGGGTATGGTTTTTATTTTGCCCAGAGCAGCCATCAGAGAATAGATGAAGTTCTTGAACAGAACCCGGAATTTTTATGAGGATAAAGTTCTGTAGAAAGGTACAAACTCCATTTGAGCCTTTTCGAGCCTGTCCTTCGTGATAAACATAACATTGGCCCGTATTATTGCCCAGATTGTGAATTTCAAAGGTATTTACCCAAAGCTCAAGATAGTAAAATACCTCTTGAACAGGTATGTGCGGAAGAAGGAAGTTTTGTATGAAGTTAAAAGACAATGCGGCTACGTTTAGATTTGTATTACAAAAATTTGGTACACCTTTAATCTTATAAAATTTATTAGCACACTTTTTGTGGACCATAAGCTGCGCTGCTGCCACTCTTTTAACATTGTCGTTTAAGTTTTTGTGGCGATCCCTAGATCCCAAGTTCTCACATTCTGAGCACATGTCAATTTGATGACATGCTATCAGAGATTGTAGTTGTCTTGAAAATACTTTAGTTAGTGCTCATACTTAACTTTATTTGTCAGATCGGGGTGTTGCTTTATAAACAAACTGTGCATTGTTTTAATATTTAATCCCCTAGGCAAATATTTCAAAATTTTGAAAGAATAATAAGATGTTTCTATTGGGAATGACTCAATATGTGCTCTATGTTTAACAATGAATTTATCATTGATTTTAGATAATCTATTGTTGTGCTTTCCACGTGCGTCTTTAGCTGACACTTCAGATAAGAGAATATTTGTTAGTTGCTGTACTTGAATATGTAATATGGAATGCAAACTCATGAAGGCATGTTTACATACAGAAATGCAATTACTGTTTTTATTAGTAAAAAATAAAAAATTACTTGCTCTAGGTTTTGCGTTTGCTGCACCAACTTCAGTTCTTGGATGGCATCTGATAACAGGTTTGTGTTCCATTAATCTGAGTAGAAAAGGTATCAGCCTCATTTTTACATTCCCCGTCTTACAAATAGCAAATAATTGTCTTCCTATCTTCATTAATAAATTTCTTCATGCACTGATGTTTACAAACACAATCTGATCCAGTAGTTTTAGCTTCTACTAGCTTACCTGACATGCTAATATAAGATAGTCCTTTCTGGCGGGCTTGCTTTATCTTTTGTTGTTTCCAGGTTTGAGGATTTGGTTTATGTTTTTTTCCTTTTATTGACGATTTATTTTCTTCATCGAATGTTGCTTCTGAATCAGTCATGATTATTAAACAGAACTTTCCAACAATTCAAAAAATCATTAATTAGTATTCAACTCAAATTAAACAAAACAATAACATTAATTAATCATCAATTATCTACGCTTGTACTAAACTGACATTTATGATTTATCGACATAAGTTACATGAAATTACATGTTGTTACATGAAGTTACATGAAAAAAAGTGCAAATAACAAAAAATGGACTAGTACTGCTCTTCTTCTCACCGATTCAATTATATGGACTAATAAAAATAGTGAATAAATTGCATATCAAAACTTTCAATTGTTGTTAAATCGTTGTAAAAGATAATGTTTTTTTCAACAATGACTCTAAAAAAAGAATACAAAAGTTGTATAAAAACTTTATTAACAAAGAAAAAAATATTTATTTACTTTTTTTAATTATTAAATTTTTGAGTTTATTTAATTAAATTGATATTTTGTTACAATTTTGTTTCCCTTTTTTAGGATTGTTTTTTTTTTCTTTCTTAGTAGATAAATTTAGTTTTTTGCTGTGAGTTATTAAAAGGCTTTATAAGTTAAAAGATGCAAACTTACCTGGTCAGTTTGTCTAAAATAATTACTTTAATCATGGACGAATAAGGCCTGCGACCACACGCATTTCCCGGGAAGAGTTGTATATGTATTGATCTATTTTAGATTTAAAAGTAATATTTTTTATTATTAAAAATGTCAATGAGAAATAGAAAAAAGGTTGGAAAATGTGAGGAAGTAACTGAAGTTTCAATTGAACTTGAAATTCAAATAAACAAACTTGTTTCTCCATGCAGTGGCCTTGTTTATTAAGGTTTATGTTTTCGATTTAAAGAGTTGAGTGAGGGTTGCAACCACAATAAGGTAGTCTCCTCGACTGTAGTGGGCTTATCAACCTTAGGAGGTGAATAACATAAAAGATAAAAAGTAATATTTTCAATATGTAAAAATATTTGTATAAAAATTGTGATAATGCATTTCCAAATAATTAGTTTAGTTTATTCAGTAATCAAATTTTACAAAAATGTTATAAAGTTTGACGGAGCTCAGCGCCAGGCCTTGCTATGCTAACGTGTTTGATATGTTCTATTATTTGCGAGTGTTGTGATGCTGCAACCATGACTTTAAAATATTGACAGATTTTGAGTTGATGGTATTACTGGAAAGTGCATTCCATGGTGCACAAATGCAATTTATAATAAGGTTGAGTCTCTCTATACAGCTTTTGACTTGTTGTGGTTGAAGTATAAACTTAGGTCATATGACGTTGAATTGGAAAAGGGATAATGATTCAAACATTAGTAAATCTCTGATAGCTGTTTATAATAGTTAATAATAGTAAATAATACTTTTAATAATAAATATTTAATTTAATTAATAATATAATAGTTATCTAATGCATAATAAAATCTATCAGTTATTATCATTAACAAATCAGCAGTAGAACAAGAATATCAGAAAGTAAGTTATTAGATTCCAGATGAGAATAAGAGATATATTAATTGAAGACTCAAAAGCTTTGCTTACGATAGGATAAAAGACTAATAGGACGGTAGTTAGACGAGTCAGATCGCTCCCTAGAATTTTTGAAAATAAGGATAACAGATTTCCAGCAGGCTGGAAAACAAAAATTTAATAACCACTTGTTAAATATTTTTGAAAGTATAGATGAAATGTATTTAAAAATGAAAAAATATATATTATGGTTTGAAATGGCAATTCACATGGCAAATCAGAAGAATTTAAGATTTTATTAATGCATATAATCTTTTATGCAAATGTAATTTTTGAATAATTTAAAAAAAGGAAATTTCTTTTATCTTAAAGAATAAAAATAAAAGAAATAAAATATATTTAATATCATTTTAAAAAGAGTTTTATTTGCTCCTATTGCAACTCCTGCTCAACCTTATTTAATGCAATCAACATTTTATATTTATAAAATATTAAGTTTATATAATGGCCTGTGTGACACTATATCAGATTTTCCTAGTTTTTACATATTTTATGTGCATTACATAGATCGGATACGTATGGCTTTACTAACACAACACAGTGGTCCCCTTTGATTTACAAGGGAACCACTGTGAACCAGGTCCAAGGTTGAAAGAGACTATTTATTACAAGGTTTACTTTTTGACCACAAGGTTGAAACAAACTACCTTAAAACCTTAAAACTTTTTTCTTACTTTCAACTTATGGAAGTGAAGCATTTTAACCCTTTGAAACTGTAATAATAAGACTGTTTTATTTATAGACCTCACATATGCGATGTGAGATCTTTAAAATGAAACCTATTCCTGAAATGGATAAAGAGTTGCCTGATTTTTGGAAAATAAGATGAACTTGAATCCTAAACTACAAATAAAAACATTTTTTTGAAAAATCCATTGGGATAATATACTCTATTGCTTTCAAGTTTTCTTTGAGTTGCTTTAAAAAGTAAGTCTGGGATTTGCTAACATAATGATGCTTTGTGAGTTCATATAAGTTAATTGCTAACTCTTCTTGAAATTCATCAGGGCTTTTAACTATCGTTTCTCAGGAGCACCTATCAGTTTTCAACCATTGTTTAAAAGTTATTTCATTAGATGAATTCCCTACTAGATCATTTAATTATTTTTTTAATTATTTTTTTTCTGGGACACTCTCACACTTGTGAGATGTGTCTCAGGAAGATATATACTTCATTTTCTAACATAAAACATACATACTTCTTTTTTAAATGAATATACAGTTAAAGCCATCTGATCTTTTGACTTTATTTCATTTTTTTAATTTTTTTTTTACCGTAAGATTCAGATTTTGATGTATTATAGAAAATTATACTGTGACAGATTTTCAATCAAATGTACAATGTTATAGCTTTAAAAGGCCAAATGATGTTGATTTCATCTTAACTGTATGATATATCATTTCTGGTAAAGTTCTGAAGGGTTGCATAATATGACTTTCTAAAAATGAACCTTTTTTCAAGTTAATTTCAATTTTAAAACTTTCTAATGAGAACTTACTAATAATATATAAAGCTCACCTGCAAAAACAGGACAGACACAAGAAAGGTATAAATAATATAGAATAATTATTTTCTTAATACTTTTACTTGTTTTCCATAAGATTAAGCTCTATAATATGTTAGTTAAGAAGTTTTTTTATTATACTAATTTAATTACATCTTTTACTTTAAAACGGAAGTTTAAAATTTAAAGATTTTTATGTATTTGTAAATTTTATGATGAATGATTAAAATATTTTGAATCATGTAAATTTTATATGCTGAAGATTTTTTAATTCAAAATTTAAACTCATTTGCATTTTTTTAAAAAATAGTTATTCAAATAAAATGTGATTAGATTGTTATTGTTATAACGTTATAATTTAATTCATCTTGTTCTACTTAACATAACCATTAATGCCTGAATCTACTGCCCTACTTGTGTCCTGATTATTAGTAATTTAATCAGTAATTAAATACTATTTTATTGTATGTGATTCAACTATAACAAAATAAAACTTAAAGAAATAATGCCTTTAACTTAAAATAAATCTAATATTATTAAAGTACCACATTTGAACCACAATGAAGGTCTTTAAATAGTGAATACCCCTTTATTTGTGCCCCTATCCACTATAAAAACCAGATCAAGGAGGGGCAACCAACCATCTTTCTTTTTGTTAAGAAATTACTTATAATTGGTAACACCCCTTACATAAACCAGTAGGCCAGTTAGAGGGGCAGGGGTTTTTAATAATGAATTTAACTGTTGATAAGTAAAAAAATAGGATTATTTTAAAATGCTGGCATTTTTGATGTGAACATGATAAGTTTATAATGTTTGCATTTTTAGATAGTAGAAAATTCAAACTTAAATTATCTACATAATGCGCATAATAATATGCAAAAACCAGGAAAATCAAAATTGGTGTTCCACAAAGTTTTTATTAAATTAATTGAAAAATAATGAACTGGCCATGTACTAAATAGCTAACAGTCAATTTTTTGTCAAAAATTTTATAAGATTATTTTTAATCTAACATAAATTATGTCAGATGGTACAAAAATGTTTCACACCTATTTCATTGTAGCAAGATTCACACATATCATACCCACAAGTAAAGCAATGATAAGGCTTATTTTCACTTCTTGCCCCTGGTGAATAATCATATGCACATTTATCACATTTCCAGTGACCCGCATAACTTGAATATACTACAAAAGGGTCTGATCGTTTAAGAGGATGCTCATGGTCACTAACAGTAACACTTTTAAGACAGTTTTTGCAACAATCAAATTCACACTGGGAGCAATGCCAGCTGTAGTTTCTGAAAAAACAAAAACAAAAAGTTATTAAATAATCTGACTTACTGCAATTAAGTTCATTACTTACTATATTACTTTTGTTTGTGCAGACTTATTACAACTTCTATATAATAATATACTTTTTTGTTTAAAATCACATAAGCTATATACTTAGAAACTTTATTTTTTGTTAACAAAAACTTTATTTTGATAACAGCAAAAAATACTATTTTTATATATATATTACATTACATATACTTGTTACATACACTTGTTACATATAGCATGGTTGATGATTGCTTAACTGTTTTTTACAAAGTTTCAGTTCTTTGTAACATTATGTTTGAAGTTATTTTTTCAGCTAAAATGTTAGTTTTGAAAGCATATGGCTGCCAAATACCATTTTAGTTATACTTTTTTAACAGAATAGAACAGAACAAGATATTTATTTTCCTCAAAACTTACAATTATATAATTACAATAATATATTAATAATAATATATTAATAATAATAATAATAATAATAATAATAATAATAATAATAATAACAATAATAAAAATAATAAGAAAAAGAATATCTATAATATTATAAATAATAAAATCAAAATATAATTATTAAGAATAAATACAAATAATTGATTGAGGAAGGAGTCACTCATGCAGAATGCTGATCAAAGGAGTGACACCAAATAATTATATTAATAATATTAATTTAAAAAATAATAATAATAACAATAATAGCCTTATTCATTTATAGAGCAAAAGTAACAGCAAAAATAATAGAATTTATAATAATTCTAATATTAGTAATAATAAAAACAGCAGTAATGAAAGTAATAAATATTAATGACAAAAAGAATAAAGTTTCTATAGAAATAGTAAGAAAAAAAAAAAATAATAATAAACTACAGGAAGTTAATAATGATAAAAAATTAAAATTAAATTATTTTTAGAATTTGTTTAAATTTATTTTGTTTTAAATAAAGAAATGAAGATAAATTATTTTGAAATTTTAACTTTTCAAAGATGCACTGATGTGTAATTGAATACTAACCGTTCCTCAAAGTTTTATAGGGAGGTACATTTAGTTTTCCATTATTGGTGATTCTAGTTAAATGTGAATGTATAAATCGAGTTTCAGTGAAGGTTGTAATAGAGGAAGGTAAATTTTTATTAAGGGAGTCAAAAACAAAAAGAAGATTAGCAAATTTAACTAGTGCTGACATAGTAGGAATTTTAAGTTTTTTGAAGAATATTGAAGTTTCTGTATTATGGAGTTGAAAATTAATTATTCGGATTGATTGGCGCTGAGCTGATAACAACTTATAAATAATATATAACAGTTGCCAATTTGTCCCCAAACTTGACAACAGTAATTGAGATGAGAATGAGAAATTGCAAAATACAGATTCTTAAAGGTAGTTTTATCAAAATAATAGCGAATTATTGAAAGCATACCATTAGCTCGATTAAGTTTTTTATGGAGTGCATCAATACAAAAATTCCATAAGAGGTACGAATCTATAAAAATACCAAGATATTTAACAACGTGTGTTGGATATAAACGTCTATTATTAATTTTAATTTTAGTTATATGATTGTTGTATAAATTTTTTTGTCTGGGAGATGAAAAAAATATTAGTTCAGTTTTTTTCCAAGTTCAGAGAAGTTTGCATTTAGCCAATGAACTAAACTTTTTAGGTCTAAGTTTATATTCTTATACAAAGAATGAGACTTATTAATATGCAAGATATTAGTATTATCAGCAAACAGATGGACTGATGAGAAGTGGACAGAGTTATTTAGATCATTAATATAAATCAAAAACAATCAAGCGCCAAGAACAGAACCCTGGGGAATACCACAAACTATATGTTCGTTATTTGATTTGTAACCATTAATTCTAACAAACTGCTTTCGATTTGAAAGATAAGATTGAAACCAGTTACAAGCAACTCCTCGGATTCGGTAATGTTCAAGTTTTTTGTAAGTCGATAAAAACACCACCTACGAAATGACCATTATCCAGTGCCTTTTTTATTTTTTCGGTTATACTTATTAAAGCGTGGCAAGTAGAGTGTTTTGATCCAAATCCAAACTGAAATTCATTTAAACAGTTAAAGGAATTCAAAAATGAGTATAATCTAGAGTACATTAGTTTTTCAAGGAGCTTGCTAATGTTAGAAAGAATTGAAATTGATCTATAATATGTACATGAGAGCTTTGAGTCATTTTTAAATACTGGAATGACACAAGATAATTTCAAAATGTCATGAAACATTTCATATAAGGAGATAATAAATAGGTTTGAGAGAATAAGAGAAAATTCAGAATTAAAATCAATAAGAATGTTTGTGGGGATGCTGTTAGGACCTATTGATTTTCTAGGTTTTAATATAGATAAGTGATGAGATTTCAGAATAGTTTGTTGGAGATTTCAGAATAGTTTGTTGGAGATATCAGTAAACTATGAAGACTCGGATGTTTAAGATACTTTTTATAGCTAATGTAAGATGAGTTAAGTTAGAATTAAGTTTATGAGCTACATTTGTGAAAAAGCTGTTGAATTCTTCGCAGATTAGAGTTGGTTCAGTTATGTATGTTTTGTTAACTTATAAGCAATTTGGACGTACATTATTGACATTTTTGACATTTATTAGACTTTTTATGCCTTTCCAGGTCTCACGAAAGTTTTTTATATTTTCTGAAAAGAATTTTTTTAAATGTATCTTTTTACTCAGTTTTATTAGATTAATTATAGTATGTTTAAAGCGTTTAAAGATAGTTTTTAGTTTAACTATATTTGTTGGATCTTTTATCCTTAACATTTTCCCTTGAATAAGATTTCGAATTTGAATTGATTTTATTATTCCTTTAGTAACCCATGGCTTGAATTGACGCTTATAGCTCTTAATACTAATTTTTTTTTTTTAATTTAAAAATCAAAAATATTAAATTGAGATAAAAAAAACAATGCTTCCTATATATCCTTTTTAATGTGTATCATATGTTATTACAGTCTAATTTAAAATTGGTGTTTTTCATTTGAAAAAACATTAATGCAAAATCAACTTAAGTTCCCAGTTTACAGATTGGATGGTTTTAGCTTATCACTTTTAGATTGGTTTCAGCTTAGCATTGTCCAACTAGTAAAGTTTAATTGTGGTTTTAGAAATAAAATATATATTTGTAAATTTTCACTTTAATGATACAACAATATTTTTAGAGGTAAGGCCACTATAAATGTTCAAGAAATCCATTTTTTTTCTTTAATTTATATAAAAACTGATTTGTGAGACGTTTGTCATAGCGCTATTTCTATTTATATTTACATTCTATTTATATTCAAATTCAATTGTTATAACTTGTTATAATTGCAATAGAAAAATTACTTGTTATAAGTTTAGAATTGTGACAGAAAAAACTTTGGTGAATTGGTTAAAAGTTTACTGATTTCAAAATTGATTCTGCTTTTAAAATCTACAATATAGTCTGAGATAGACTCTAAGATTTAGTGTCAGCTATTCACAATATATATATATATATATATATATATATATATATATATATATATATATATATATATATATATATATATATATATATATATATATATATATATATATATATATATATATATATATATATATATATAATACTTTTATATATATAATACTTTTATATATATAATACTTTTATATATATAATACTTTTATATATATAATACTTTTATATATATAATACTTTTATATATATAATACTTTTATATATATAATACTTTTATATATATAATACTTTTATATATATAATACTTTTATATATATAATACTTTTATATATATAATACTTTTATATATATAATATTGATGGGGTGTTTAATTTAGTTATTTAACTCACAATAATATAATATTTAAGTTAAATAAACTGTACTAAACAGAATAAAACAAGACTTAAATATAAAGGGTGTTCAAATTTGAATTAACTTTTTAATTTTTTAATTTGCTGAATGGTTTGAGGATTATTAGCATAAGCTTTGCTTTTCAAAAAACCCCATAAAAAAAAATTTAATGGAGTTAGATAACATGATCTTAATGGGTAGTTAAAAGTTCTTCAAGAAATTATTTGATCACCAAATTTCTCTTTCAAAAGATTGATTGTTTCTGCTTCTATATGACATGTTTCACCATCCTGTTAAAACCACATATTCTGTACACCAATATGCTCCAATTTGTCAAACAAAAAGTTACTAATCATTGTTCAATAACGAGCACCATTCACAGTAACAGTGTGTCCAGTTTTATTTTCAAAGAAATATGGACCAATCAATCCACCAGAAAAAAGCCACACTAAACAGTTACTTTTTGTGGAAGCAGTTGTTTTTCAAATATTACTCATGGATTTTCTTCACACTAGATTTAACAATTTTGTTTGTTTACATACCCAACAATTTTAAAATGAGCTTTATTACTAAAAGCTTTATCAAAAAAATCATAATTTTCTTCTTTTGCTGCAAGAGCCCAATTAACAAATGCACAATGTAATGTATGATCAGTTGGCAATAATTATTGTGTTAACTGTATTTTGTAAGGTTTTAGGTGAAGATCCTTATGCAAAATATTGAATAAAGTAGTTTGTTCTACGCCTAAAACAATATTTCGAATGGTGGAGTTTGTTGGACAATTTCTTCTTCCATATTTTGTACAAAATATTCTTCCAGCTTCTGCAACTTTCACTAAACTTAAAATAATTCTTAATAAAAAAGATGCGTTCAATGTATATTTCTCCATGTAACCGCAATGTTTATACTTGACCGGTGTCAATAAATAGAAACTGAAAAATACAAATGGCGCAAACTTAAAAAAAGTTAATTCAAATTTGAACATCCTCTATATAAAGTAAGCATCTAAAAATTGCCTTACTAACAACAAATTCCCTTCCTGTACTATGAGCAACCAAAATTACTAGAAAGCCATTATTTTTAGCTTGACTTTTGGGCCAGCGCAAAAATAATGAATATTTGAAGCTAAATCTTAGAGTCTATCTTGGAATATATCATAGATTTTAAAAGCAGAATCAATTTTGAAATCAGTAAACTTTTAACCAATTCTCCAAAAAAATTTTCTGGCAAATAGGGAGAGTATTGGGTAATGCCTATTTTTATTTATACATAATTAAATCTAATATTTTGCTATAAAAGTATATTTGTTTATCTATTTTTGTTATTTTTATTTAACTATTAAATATTATATTTCATTTTTTTATTCATTTACATAAATGATTATTTACAAAAATATAATACTTAAATCTAATCCTAACTTTAACCCTGCCCCAACCCAAACACTCAGCATACACAGTAACACTATTTTACATGCTCTACCAGGCCTTGTTTTAAAGCGTTGCGCGTAGAGCGATTTATATACACCTTAAGCAATTTTATGTAAGCAGTAAGCAATTTTGGTTAAGCGACTTTTTATTATATTTTAACTGTTAAATTATTCTATAAGCAGTAAGATAAGTAAGTAATTAATTTTTAAAAAATTCGCTTTTAAAAGTTTGATAATTTTTTAAGTTTATAACGCACCATTTTATGTAAAAATTCAATTTGATATAAACCACTTACTAAAATTTATCTCTTCTTTTTTTTTTTCTGACAACTATTTTTTCAGATAAAAGACTTCGAATGAATCATAGTACCATGAAAGAATGCAAGCTAATTGTTGGTGATAACCATGTATGGTCTTATAAAGATCGAAATGTAATATTAAAATATGTTGTAAACAAATATTTAGAAAAATGAATGGTTAAATTTCAATCTGTAAACGAAATTAACATTGTCAAAATCAAAAGTATCAATGACTCTCACACTAAGACAGTTGTAAGTGAAAATAGTTCATCAGATGGTGAACTATTGGGTAAGCAAAATGCAATCATCAGATAATGAATCATTGGATTCAGGTGAACAATTAGAAGATTTTAGCTAAAAAGACAATTAATCTACTGATGGTAGAGAATGTAGCCATATATTTTAGATTTCTTTATTGCTATTAATAACTTTTTATTAATTTACAATATAAACTTGTTTATAAATATATAAATATATTGTAAAAATAGATATTTGCTTCCTTGCCGTATTGAGACAAAACATACAATTTTTTTAAAACATTTTTGTAAACATAATTTAAAAATTGTTCTTTCTTTTTATTGATGTATATAATTCTCAAATAGATTGCATGTTGTAGATGTTTTATTTTTGTTTAAATTTTATTTTTTTGCAAAATAAACATTCTTACAGAGAATAAATACAGGAATAAACACAAAAATACTTCTGGGTACACAGAAATAAACACAGAAATGTCTTTGTTAATTTTTTGTCACTGTAAGTATATGTTTGTTCATAAACATATCCTGGTAAGTGAAACTATAGGTGTTTATATCAGACTATGGATAATTGGCATAAGTGATATTCTATGGATTTAAAAAAACTATGTTCAAATCGCAACTTTTTTTTGTTTGTTTTTACATTTTAAAGCATGCAACTAATTTTATCCAAATGTATCCAGACTAATTTTTTGTAAAGTATAACCACAACAATGAGGTGTTTAAATATAAAATTTTGGCTTCCCTTGTTTGCCCGTTTCATTTTTATTTAATTGTTTTTAGACCAAGTGTATTAAATTACAAAATTCGAGTTATATGAAGAATGACAAAAAGATATGTAGGAAAAACAGAATTCTCTTTTCTGTGACTTTATTTTGAAAGATTATAATACAGAAGATATTATTAGTAATTCAAAAAAAAAAAAAAATTAAAAATTAGCTATTTTTAATTATTTTTTTTTATCACAAGTAATTTTTATTTATCACAAGGCCTGCTATATATATATACATACATACATACATACATACATACATACATACATATATATATATATATATATATATATATATATATATATATATAATATATATATATATATATATATATAGTTCTATAGTTTGTTGGCTTTAGGAAGAGCGGAAGGAAAAAAGTGATTCTTACGCCAACACATACGTCACTTTTAATTACTTTTGACTTTCGTCCAACATTTCCGTGTTGGACGAAAGTAAAAACCATTAATTTAATTACAAATTAATCGTTTTTTAAAAAAACCACAAAAACGCAAACTTAATTGACCAGAATGTTTTTAAAAACATTCTGAATGTTTTTATAACATTTTGAATGTTTTTAACAATATAAACAATGTTTTTATTTTTATTTTTTTTAATAAAATGTTTTTATTTTTATTTTTTTTAATAAAATGTTTTTATTTTTATTTTTTTTACTGTAAATCATGCGCGGAGTGTTGCTACATCGACTATCTTATAGCCTGACTCGCAAGGGAGTGCTGCTACATCGACTGACAAATAGCCTGACTCGCAAGGGAGTGCTGCTACATCGACTGACAAATAGCCTGACTCGCAAGGGAGTGCTGCTACATCGACTGACAAATAGCCTGACCCGCAAGGGAGTGCTGCTACATCGACTGAGGGTTTGGTTGGGGCAGGCAGTCTATCATTATTAAAAAAAAAAAATTCCGGTCTTGCATTTTAATTTTTACTTTTTGTCAACAAAATATCGAAAAAACTTTCGGACAACATCTAAGGGTTCTATATATATACATATGTATATATATACATATATATTTACATATATATATATATACAAATATATATATATATATACATATATATTTACATATATATATATATACAAATATATATATATATACATTTATATATATACATTTATATATATACATATATATATATATATATACATATATATATATATATATTTATATATATATATATATATATATATATATATATGTATATATATATATATATATATATATATATATATATATATATATATATATATATATATATATATATATATATATATATATATATATATATATATATATATATATATATATTAGGGTGGGTCAAAAAGTATAAAGTTTTAGCTGCACAAATCAAACATACTAAAAAAGGTGCTCCTCCATTTCCTGGATAAGATAGTATAAAAATTTTTGAATAAGAAATATTTTTAGTGGTCCCAACTGACCCTTGAATATTTAATGGGCCCCTAATATTGTTATTTTTTATAAATTTTATAAAAAATAACAACCCAAAAATGGTTGTTATTTTTTATAAAATTTTTATTTAAAAAAAATTTATAAAAAAAACCTTGAAAAACCTTGAAAAACTTACCTTTTTTTAAAATCGTTAAAAAACAATCATATTTATGCAATAAAATCTAAAATAGTTATATTTATAAAAAATAAATTGTTTCAAAAGTATGTCAACCTGGTACTTAAAAAAAGCGAAATTTTATGAAATTTTCAAAAATGGTTGTTATTTTTTATAAAATTTTTAAAATTTTATATTTATAATTATATTATATATTTATAAAAAAAAAAATTTATAAAAAAAACCTTGAAAAACTTACCTTTTTTTAAAATCGTTAAAAAACAATCATATTTATGCAATAAAATCTAAAATAGTTATATTTATAAAAAATAACAACCATTTTTGAAAATTTCATAAAATTTCGCTTTTTTTAAGTACCAGGTTGACATACTTTTGAAACAAATTTTGTAAGATAAATATTAGGGGCCCATTAAATATTTAAGGGTCAGTTGGGACCACTAAAAATATTTCTTATTCAAAAATTCTTATACTATCTTATTCAGGAAATGGAGGAGCACTTTTTTAGTATGTTTGATTTGTGCAGCTAAAACTTTATACTTTTTGACCCACCCTAATATATATATATATATATATATATATATATATATATATATATATATATATATATATATATATATATATATATATATATATATATATGCATATATATATGGGCAATTCCATCAAAACGTCAACCATGACGTTCAAATTAACTTTTAACAAACCCCAATAAATTTGGTATCAAATGAAAGGTAGATGACCGTAGTTTTCAGTTCTGACATTGAATTTATTATATCTTTGTGGTATATTGGCAAAATTTTTTGAAAAAGAAGTGTCATCTATGTAGCAAATTTATTTCGGTAACTATGTTGAGCATTCATAACTCTGTTGCAAGCTGCTATATGATACTATACCTTCAACTGCTAGTTACAAAATAAAACTGGTTCACTTGTGACTCTAAAAATAGGAAGTAATTTATGTTCTACCACTGCTATGCTTTATAATGCACAGTTTAATTATAGTACAACTATACCATCACATCCGACACTTTTTATTATAAATGTTTTTTATTATAAATATTTTTTAGATGGTAAAATACCTACATGCATGGCAGATATTATGAACATAACGATTGCGTTGTTTAAAATGTTTAAAAGTTTTAAATAGGCTCCTAAAAATTTGGTTATGAAAGTTTAGTAAATTAACAATGCACAAGCCCACAAAATTTTGCAGCATCGCTTTATTTTTTTTACATGAAAAACTTGTTAAAAAAAATAAATTTTTTCAAAAATAAATAGCAATTAATTTTCTTCTTTTCCTGTGCATTTATAAAAAAAAGTAAAGTTTAGCAAAGACATTTGAAAAATAAATTTAAAAATTGACCGTGTTTCGAGCGCAATTTATAAAGTATTTTCTTCGTATACTGACTGAAAAAAGTCGCGAAAAAATTGTATATCAAAAAATATTTTTATTTTTGTTATATTCTTTATCAACTTTTTTCCTCCACTTGTATCAATCAATTTAAGTGGAAAATAACAAAAAAAATAAGAAAACAAAAAGAGTTAAATATTTATTCTTTTTTTGACAACAATTTTCTTTTTTTATTAACTTTTTTTTTAGCTTATTTTATTTAGATTTTCTATTTCACATAGTCTTCGATTCTTTTCTTTGAGTATTGCTGTTTTAATCTCTAGTTTCTTATTTCTTTGTTTTGCTGCTTGCCGAATTCTCAAAACGCTTACTATATTAAAATGTGGTCAAATTGTCTAAAAAAATTACTTAAGGTGTGGACATACAAGGCATGGGACCACTCACGCTTTCCAGGAAGGCTTGAAGAAAGTACTCTAATTTGATTTTTAAGCTAAAAAAATTACACTAAAAATGCTAATATTTACTATATTTCTATTTTTAAAATCCGGAAAGTTGTTTATATAAAATATCCGGCAAAAATCCGGAATATGTTTTCCCTCATTTTCTTTTTAATTTTTAGCTGAGTTGTTTTTAGCTGAGTTGTTTTTAATTTTTTTATTTAAACTTTTCATAATTTTTGTGTAAATGATTAATGAGTAAAAAAACTTATAAAACAAATATATTACAAAAATATACACCTAAACTTATATTTATGGAAATAGTTTTATATATCCAGAAAAAGTTGAAAAAAATATCCAGAATTCCCAAAATATCCGGAAAAAGATAATATCTGTTCTTTAATGCTTTTCCTTAGAAGGAATTATTGCAACTAAATGTACATACATTAGCTAACAAATAGAGATTGAAGCAATTAAATGTAATGGCTTTTAAAGTCATAAACAAGCAATTGAAATGATGAATATATTTCATATATATAGCATTTTTAGTGCAATTTTGTTTAAGTTTTCCAACATATTTTTTAAATGATTCTGAATCAGTATAATGAATTCTATAATAATCAGGGCCACTGAGAGCGGGGGGCGGAGACAAAAGGGACAGTTTGTCTCGGGCAGCAGATATTTAAGGGGCGCCAAACGAAAAGGTACTTAAAAAAAAAAGTCTTTCATCTATAATATAGGGAAATTTAGATAGTCAGGGTTGCTGTCCAGGCGGCATGACGGCTCTCAGCAGCCCGGATCATCATTATTCATAAAACAGGGGGGAGGGGGAAGAAAGTCAAGTAGAGTCATTTTTTTTATCTGTATTTGAATAAAATCATAAATCTATTATGTTTGTAAACAAATTAATAAAAGAAAAGGATTTTACTTGAGGCAATCTACTTACGTATTCATTTGAACACCAGTTTTCTTACAAGTATCGCATACCCATAAACCAGGTGAATTTTCATAAACTAAAGCAGCATTAACTGGCATCAAATCATGAACATGAATAACGAATTTTTTTCCATGGAAACATTCTTTACATAAGTCAAATTGATCATCAAAACAATGGTATGCTAATGCGTCTTCTATTGTTTCACCTTTGTTTTGTTCACATGCGTCACATTTAAAATGGCCTTGAAAATGGGGATAAACTATTATCATTTTAGCAAGATATAAATCATGGGAATGTCTTAGATGACGTTTTGGCTGTACACATGTATTACATAAATCATATCCACAATCTTTACAGTGGTACGGTATTTCTTGACTGCCATATTGGGAACTGCAATTGTCACACTGCCATTCACCGTTATATTCAATATAAATAGTTTTTGGATCTATAGCTTCAATCTGATGTTCTTGATGTAAAGGGTGTCTCATCGTTTCTTGTAACTATGTAAATAATAACATAGCCAGACATGTAAACGACGGTTCGGTGACTTTAAAGCGAAACTTTTAAGAGCGAAAATTTTAAAGCGAAGGCTGGGAAGCATATTTAACTCGACATATATAACTCGATACGACTAAGAAGAGATAATGGCGGAGATAATGCGCAATCTGATTGGCTGATTTTGAAATAAAGGCTTTTGCGTGTATATTATAATCAAAACAATTGTCAAAAAGCTTGCAAGCTAATAAAAGTGAAATTGAATAATTGCATAAAAAAATCAAATAATAATTACACAAAAAGTAATATTTTTCTATCAACATCTGTACAATATAGTACTTATACTTTTACAAAACTTCACAACTCAAAACATATACATAGTATTTTTTCAAAAATAAAGATTTAAAAGAAGTAGTTCATTTTCCTAATGGTTTTATAACTCTAAGACTTAAAAAAAAGACAACCATTGTAACAAACTACTAACCAGTAGGGCAGGTCGAATTACAACTTTTTTTCGATTTCAGTGTTTGGCATTATGGAGATAATTTCTAAACAGTCCAAAAACACATCCTGGAAAATTTTATGAAATTAAAATAGTTTCTTCATGAGCGATTTTAGCTTTGAAGTTGGGTCCTAAGGCTTTCCGCGCAACATTTACTGCGGCATTGTATTATAAATTCAGGACCCAACTAATTTATATATAAAATAAAATAAATAAAAAGCAAAAGGACTGACAGTTACTTAGAAATAAAGAAAAACAAAATAAAGTACTCTAAGTCAAAAAAATATTTTTTTTTTCTAAGTTAGATATTCATACTTTAACAAAATTCTTTTGTAAATTCTGGTCCGGATTTTATAAAAAAAACGCAAATTTAAAATGTTGAAAATTTGTTTAATGGTTATATCAGGGGTCTAAAACTGAAATCCTGCGGCTCTTTTTTTAAAATTATTTAATGAATATTTATTTTAACTATTTAATGAAAAACCTCTCAACCTTAAATAGGTTGCCGACGCCTGGGTTATATAATAGAATATTTGTAAAATAGAAAACTATCTTAATTATTTCAGATAAGTTAAATTTATCCAATAAGTTAAATTTTAATAACGATTATTAAAAACCTTTGAAATAACTGTCAAAAATTTAAATTATATAAAAGATTCCATAAAAAAAATTGCATTCAGATCTTTTTATTTATTAAGAACCACGCGAGGTAATGACTAACTCAAAAATTATTATACATTTTTATTAAAGTTTAATTTTACATGTACAAGTAGCAATAAATTAGTTTTTAAATTAACAAAAAATATCATCATATGTCTCACCGTAATAACGTTTAGACATAAAACTCTTTCTATGCTTTTTGCTTAGAATTTTTGCTAAAATATGCTTATGACGTGCTTCCTTTCCAAAAACAGTACGAGAAGCCATGGAAACAAGTTGTACAGATCTCTCAACACTCTGTGAATGTGAAGGAAGACCTGGGAGGTCAATTTTTTCTCCAGATAATAACTTTTCTACTATCTCTTCATCAGTAATATCTTGAGTTGTTGCTGGTTCATCTATGTCTTCATCAAAAATGTTTATGAGCTCATACCATATATGAGCATCAATGTTAATTTCTGGAATTTTATTAATTCTGTTTATAACTTGGCCATCTTTTTTACGATTTCTAATATCAAGTAATCTCTGCATTGCTATTGATCTTATATATATTTCCTCTGACTTTAACATTGAGTACAAAATATTCTCAGGAAGTAGGCAAAAAGTATTGAACCTTAAGTTTGCTAAGCAAATATCTTGCACCTCTTTTCCTTGGAGCTTGATTTGGTTAATCATAAAATATATAATTGATGGAGCTTCGTGTAACTTATTGCTCTTTTTATGGAGGAACCATGTAGGAACATAGACTTGGACAATATAGGTTACCAAAATAATTAATTTAGAATCAGGAACTAGTACTCGGACATATAAAGACATCAACCGTATTGCCAATGTTAACCAACGAGAATGATTAAGGGGACCAATTTTCCAACTTAAATATTTAACACTCATATTTCCAGTGGCAATTGCAATGCAATATTCATATAAAAGCCTCTGGTCACTACTTAAATCATCTAAAATTTCTTTTTCTAAAACAATAATTGGAGACTTAATAACACCAAAATTAACAACTAAATTAAGCTCATTATTGATATTTGCCATTTTACCTAAAGGTCCAGCAAAATGGTTTGGTGAATTAGTTACTCCATCAATTTTTTTAAACCAAGATCTAAAGAGAAGCTCATTCTGATGAAGATTGCAGCCTATAGTCTGAAGTTTTCGTCCTAGTTTTTTCTCTAACTCCACAACCATTCCTGCTTTATGACCTGTGTTTGTGGAAGTATTGTCTGCCAAAACTGCTTTTAGAGTGTTTAAAGAATCATACTCTTTAAGAACTTCGTATAGGCACTGAGCTTGCTTTTTTCCTGTTGCTCCAACAAGAGGTAAAACTTTGTGAGTAAGATACTCCCCACTGTAAAGGTTAGGGAGAAGTTCTTTAGTCACAGTCATGTGATGTTCTTTCTCTGTTGATCTCTTTAACACAACCTCACCATCTTCTCTTTTTATTTCTCTTATAACTATAGTTTCATTATCAATTTTACCATCAACACCAAGGCAAACAAACTCTCTGTTATTTTCAAAGGATTTTAAGTCTGACAATACTTTAACTGACTTTTTTTGTCTGTCTATTTTGGATTTGTCTAAAACTAAACTTGATATAATTGCTGGATCATTAAACAGTCCTGATAGATCGAGCAAAAGAGCATTCCCTAATGCAGCTCCAATCGAACTTCCTATATCGTTTCTG
Organism: Hydra vulgaris; assembly: GCF_038396675.1. NCBI lineage: Eukaryota > Metazoa > Cnidaria > Hydrozoa > Anthoathecata > Hydridae > Hydra > Hydra vulgaris. Next base: position 5,263,820 of record NC_088930.1, on the reverse strand, counting down.
ATCAACTCAATAGCAAACTTTGGAAACTTCCAAAGATTGTAAATTCCTGATGGACTTCTTGCAGGCTCCCATATCTAAAAGAAAAGTTATAAAGTTAACTAACAAAAAAATTTTATATAAAAAAGTGATATGTTAAAAAAAAGAAAGTAAATTTAAAAAATGTAACAATGAACTAAATTTCGATTTATTAGTTAATTACCTCACTTGAGCTAGAAATAACAGATTCTGAATCAGATTCTGATAATACTATTTCTGGAAGTAAATTAAATTTTTCTTGTTGTAATGATTGTTCCATATTTTTATGTTCAGTTTTATGTTTCTTTAAAGATCCTTTTCTAGACCTTTCACAATCAACTGAGCCAAGTTGAAATGATCCTTTAGGACCTGACTTATCTCTCTGGTTTTTTAAATATAACCTTTCTTCTACAGGAACCTAAATATTATTTGATAATATTGAGAAATTGCATATAAATTTCATAGTATTAAACTTTCACACTCTAGTAATATACTTGTGTTCATTTTATTTAAAAAAAACTTTTATTTTATTTATCTATTATTAAAAAATAACATAGTACTTTTTTATCTGGACTACATGTGCATAAAATATGAGTATTAGGACAATTATCTTGACTACATTTGATATTTTTATTATTACAAAGTACAACTTTAAGGTCACATGTGCAGGAACTGATATCAAAAAGCCTATCCAATTTTTAAGAAGTGTTTTTTTCTGTTAATACTTTGCATTTTCTTCGGTTAATTAACCTGGATATGTTTAGAAGTACTCCAACTTTTTTTTCGACACAATATGTGGACATTAATGGTAGCCGAGTTAACTTTTTTGTTAACTTTTTTCCAAATCATGATTACTTTTTCAGCTATCAGTTTTACAATTACGCTAAAGCAATAACTTGGATAAGTATTGTTAAGAAAATAAAAATCTTGAATAATCTGTCTGTTTGTGGGTGGTTCTGTATTTGCAAGAGGGTTAGGACTTCCACCAAACTTGCTTTTTGTGCAATTTCGTGTTTTATGCTTGTTTGAAAACATTATTTTTCGTCCACAAAAATTTTTTTTTTCCCACACAATTATAACATGTGTTTATTTTGCGTAAGTGCGGAAATCTTTAATTTGTATAAAAATGTAAGTGATAAAGATGGCGTTGCAAAAAAATTTTTTATTAAATATACCAATATTTAAAATCATTTTAGCTCAACTTAAACTTCATTAAAACAAAAAAAATTTTACCAAGCACATTTTTTTCACCTACTTATCAAATCTCTTTATTACCAAACCCCTGATTCCAAAATCGACCTGCCCTACTAACCAGATAGAGAAACTGGCAGACGTGTAATCGGCGCACCCCCCTTCCCCCTAATTCGGTAACTACAGACAATTTACAAGTGTGATTTGTTTCAAAATCTAATGGTTAATAAAAAATAAAATGATTGGTGGAAAATAGTTTCGGAATTTGGAAATTTCGAAACACGTTTATTATATCAACGTCATTATATCATTTTATGTTAACTTCTCAACGCTTTGAAGATGTCTCCTCTTACACATTTTATTAAACTAATAAATGAGGAAAATTTAATAAGATTTCTCCAGCACTACAGATTAATGGATATTCAGAAATTTTGTGAATGCGGACATGCTATGAATGTTCAAAAGTATAATCGTTGTCAGGTAAATGTTTTTAAATATCATGCTTAAATTGCGAAAAATAAATAATAAAGCCTTTAAAAAATTATTTCTAGTTAAGCTGTGGTAATGTTTATATTAGCTTATATTATGTTTATATTAGTTTATATTAATCTTTGTTTGAGCTTTGTTAATCTTTATTTTTAATAAAGATTAAAGCTAAAATAATATTTAAGCTTTGTTTAGTTATCTAAATTTTTTAGATAAAGAATAAACAAAGCTTAAATAGTATTTAAGCTTTGTTTATCTTTATTTAGGCTTGAGCAATAGTTTATTAGCTTTGCTAATCTTTTTTTAAACTTGATTAATGTTTATATTAGCTTTGTTAATCCTTATTTAAACTTTGGGAGTGTTTACTATCACAAAAACATAAAGCCTTTAAAAAATTATTTCTAGTTAAGCTGTGGTAATGTTTATATTAGCTTATATTATGTTTATATTAGTTTATATTAATCTTTGTTTGAGCTTTGTTAATCTTTATTTTTAATAAAGATTAAAGCTAAAATAATATTTAAGCTTTGTTTAGTTATCTAAATTTTTTAGATAAAGAATAAACAAAGCTTAAATAGTATTTAAGCTTTGTTTATCTTTATTTAGGCTTGAGCAATAGTTTATTAGCTTTGCTAATCTTTTTTTAAACTTGATTAATGTTTATATTAGCTTTGTTAATCCTTATTTAAACTTTGGGAGTGTTTACTATCACAAAAACATTAATACACTTTCATTAAGCTTAGTTTTGATTTTTTGTGTGCGCTTGTTTTAAGACAAAGTAAGCTTTTTTAAGCTTTGAGTTTTTATTATTTGTAGTCAATATCAGAATAAGATTTATCAAATTTACTTTTCATTTAGGACAAACATATTTGGAGGTGTTGTAAATGCAAGAAGACAAAGACAATTAGAAGTGGCTTTTTTCAAATTTGTTCATCACTAGACATAAGTAGTATTCTTCAACTTATGTTTTTATGGATTGCGGAGGTGCCTGTCACAACAGCCAGCAATATAGTTGGTATTTGCAAAAATACATCAATTCAGTGGTATCAGTACTTTAGAGACATATGTTCCTTTAAAATAATTGATGTTCCTGATAGAAATCAGTTAGGTGGTCCTGGCCATGTTGTTGAAATTGATGAATCGTTAATGTTTAAAAGGAAGATTAATGTAGGGCATGTCGTCGAACAACACTGGATATTCGGAGCATATGATCTAATGACTAAAAAGGGATATTTAACACGTGTGGAAGATAGAACTGCTGCAACATTGGTTCCATTAATTCAAAGATGGGTGGCTGTTGGGTCTAAAATTCATTTAGATCAATGGGCTGCCTACAATAATTTGAATAACATAGGTTTTAACCATCTCACAGTAAATCACACAACCAACTTTGTTGATCCTGTAACACAAGCAACATCAAACCATGTTGAGGCTTTTTGGAGTCGAATAAAGCGAAGATTGAAATTTGTTTGCGGGTCACAAGGTGATTTGAAGTGGAGTCGACTTGATGAAGCAATATACAGAAAGTATTTCGCTTTTAAAACTGAAAACCTTTGGCAAAACTTCACTTCAACTTCAATTTTATAAACGTTTTTTTACAACATATACATGACAAGTATCCTCTCTAATAAAATAAGCTGTTTTATTTTATTTACTGAAATTATTTTATTAGAGAGGATACCTATTTGTAGGTTTTTATACTATCTTTAATTTAGATTAGTTATTTTTAAATAAATGATATTTAAGCAGAATTATAAAGTTAGATATTTTATATATATATGCGTGTGTGTGTGTGTGTGTGTGTGTGTGTGTGTGTGTGTGTGTGTGTGTGTGTGTGTGTGTGTGTGTGTGTGTGTGTGTAATTTTGAAAAAGTTTTATTTAATAGTAAATATTTCTTTTTAGTTTTAAGCAAGCTTTAAAATACTACTAGTAATAATATTAAAAAATATTTTGTAAACAAGTTCTTTTTTGTAAATAAATTGTTTTATCTCGCATCTTTGTGATAAAGAAATGCAACTTTTTTTTTGTTGTAAGTTTATTAGATAACTTTTTTTTAATGTTCAATTTCGCTATATTTTATTTAATATAGAACATTATATAAAGTTAATAAAACAGTGTTATGTTTTTTTGTCGATTTTTTCCTTCCGTACTTTAAGTAAACATTACAAACTAAATTGCACTCGTAAATAACTCCGTACCGCAAGTAAACTAGTAATCACACTCGTAAATTGTCGGTAGTTACCAAAATTAGGGGGGGGGGGTGCGCCGATTACACGTCCGCCAATAATTATTCCTCTCCTAAATGATGCTAAAATTTACATTAATCAAAGTCCCATGGAAAGTTCGATGCTTTTAATTGATTTCTCTAATTCTATAAAAATACCTAGTCCTTTGTACACTTATTCTTGTCAAGAATATATGACCTTTGAAAATTAGCAATTTTAATATAAATAGTCAATTGCGTTTTCCTTTTTAAATATGAACTCATTTATTTTTAAATATGAACTCATTTATATAAAAGTTATAAAAATAATCGTGTTACCAATATTGTTAAATTTTTTTCCTCGCCTAACCCGTCCCATTCGCTTTTAACTTTTTCGCTTTCTTGACCGCATATTTTGAAACCCTATACAGGCTCAAAATAGGCAGAAATATGAGCAATCTGATTCGCTGATTTTGAAAGAGAGGCAAGTGCGCATTTGTTAAAAAATATAATTAAAATCAAAGCAAGCAAGTTTTTGAAATAAATTTCAAAGAAATGATAAACTAAGTTTATCAATACAAGTCTTGTGTTACTATCAACACAGGAAATTAATTTTATTTTACTTCACTTTAGAGCATTTAAAAGGTATCAAAATACAAGAGAATTTTCACTCGTAAAAATGTCAATAAGGTGATCAAAATGTCAATAAGGTCAATCTTGGTGATGGGGATTTCATCTGTTGTTAATTTAAAGTAATGGAAAAAAAAACTTTGTTAAAGTAAGTATTGAAATAAATAAATAATGGCAAAATTTTCAGCAACCAATATAAAGGATTTACTCGAGATACATGAAAACACATTAATAAAACTTATTAATGATAAATTTGATAAAATGGAAATTAAATTTAATAATATACAAGAAGAAAATAAAAATCTTAAAAATGAAATGAAGGAATTAAGAAAGGCAGTCGACTTTGTAAGTGAGAAGTATGAAACTACTCTAGCTGAATTGAAAGAACTGAAAAAAAACGCAATTCCAAATGTCGAACTAACAGATAACATAAAGTTTAATGACAAAAACAATGATGTGAAAGACAAGCTTGCCGAACTTGAAGATCGAAGTCGTAGGAATAATCTTAGGTTTAATGGAGTCGAAGAAAGCGAGAACGAATCATGGGAAGACAGCGAGAGAAAAATTCAAGAAGTCCTCAAATCTAAGTTTGGTTTTACTAATGATTTAGAAATTGAAAGGGCGCATCGAATAGGAAGAAATGAAAAAATGAAAAAATGAAAAAAAAGGTGTTAAAAAAAATAGAACTATAATAGTCAAATTTCTTAATTACAAAGAAAGAAAGTTTTTGAAAAATTTATCAAACTAAAACTTTGGAATGAAAAACTATATGTTAATGAAGATTTTAGCGAAAGAACAACGGAAATTTGGAAAAAGTTGTTTAAAGAAGCAAAGGAATTAAGAGCCAAAGGTAAATTTGCTAAAGTTATTTACAACAAACTTATTACGCGCGATTTTTAAATGAATTCTTTTATTTCTAGTTATTTAAATTTTAAAAATGGATTCTTATTATCAAAACAATTTTGAATCGCTATCATTTAACTTTTTTCAATTTAACGACTTGGTGCTTGACACTAATTCAGATCCGGATCTAAACTATTTTAGTGATGTAGGCAGAGTTGTTAGTGGGTTGGGTTAACCCATGGGTTGGGTTGGGTTGGGTTGGGTTGAGGAAGTATAACCCACTGATAACCCACGCCTTAGCTGCATTTTCATTGTATTTTCGCCGTTTCACCGTTATGTTTATTTCATTATTTGCGCTTAAGATTTAACGGATTTGCTATCGAATGACGCAGTTTTATTAAAGCCAACCGTCGAATTGACGTCAACACATCGATATCCAGACCGCTGTATTAATGTAAAAAAAAAAAATGTATAATAATTAGTGTAATAAAAAACTGCTCTTGCGTCATCGAAAGCATAATTACTTTCGATGACGCAAGAGCAGTTTTTTACAGTTAGCGATTAGAGCGTTTTTTTCTGCGTGAATGACGTCATATAGCAAATTCATCGCTGAGTACGGCTATATAAACAGCATAAAATTAAATTAAAAGCATCATAATAATTCAAACTAAGCATGATGGCGAATGCCGATGAATTAGAAAATAAATTGAAACGTTACCCCAATAATTATTTATTCAAACCGTACGAGGCTGCAAAATCTGCGATTTGGGATAGGTTTACTTTAATATTTGAAAAGCGTGACGTTGCCGGAAATGGAGAGCCATCGAGTGTTGAACTGAAATATTTCTGTGCGTGTACCGTATGCAAAAAAGTGTATGCGTATAAGTCTGCTGATGGTCTAAGCTGCTTTGGCACAAAAAATCTCATAAATCATGCAAAATTATGCGGCACGAAGGACAGCAAACAACTGCAGATTCGTCAATGTTTCGCGTTAAAGTGTCAATTGACAAAAGATGACTGTGACCTTATGAAAAGAAAAGAAGTAGAATTCTGTGCTGATGGTTATCATTCTTTTCGATCTGTCGAACACGATGGTTTTAAGAGACTGCTTCAAACATGTGTTGACTTTGGCGCCAAGTATGGAAAATTTGACATCACTGACGCTCTAGTTAAACGTGAAACTGTAACGCAAGCTACACGGCTACAAGCTGCAGAAATAAAGAAGAGAATAATAGACGCTATTAAGGAGCCTATCGAAGATGGAACAATTTCACTGTGTCTCGACTTGTACACTGACGACTACAGGAAAAAAGCGTACCTTGATGTTCATGCTTCGTGGATTGACCGACAATTTTGCGTACAACATGCAGCGTTGGCCATTCGCCACTTTGGGACTGAAGCTCACACGGGTGTCAACATATCAACTGCGGTGAATACCATCTTCGCTGAATATGCTTTGCCAGAAAAGGATACGCCAGTGACAACTGACCACGGATCGAACGTCGTAGCAGCATTGAAGAACAATGTTCGACTTGACTGCATGTGCCACCGTTTACACACGGTCCTCACCAGAGCATGGAAAGACACAATGGCCGAAGAACCTGAGGCTGCTACCTATGAATCTGCCGTTTCTGACCTCTGTCGTTACGTCAAGCAAGCTACTGGCATACAGGTAAATGTTTACAACTCATGTTGCTTAAAAGTATTTTACCTCGTTCTGCGATGACAGTGTGTGTCTGTGTTATACATGAACAATAATAATATGTTGTTACATTTTTTATTGCAAAAATTACATTATTATATTTTTATTAGTTTGTTATTGTTGGTGCCGCTAATGCTATGTTGTTGTTGTGACTGTTGTTGTTGTTGTTACGTTATAACTTATATATTGTTAATAATAATTATTGTAGGAACAACTACCAAAGTCACTAAAGCATGGAGGTGACACTAGACCGTGGATATCCATGTTTCGCCGAGTCCAGCTACAAGAGTCTTCGTGTTACTGCTGTGTGCAAGAATCCCTTAACCTTCTGGAAGGACAACGCAGCCGATTATCTCATTTTAGCAGCAACATCTCGCAGACTATACTGCATATCAGCAAGCTCTGCGCAGTCAGAAAGAGACTTTTCTTCTGTTGGGCACTCCATTGCAGACACAAGGTCGCAACTATCACCGGCTAACGTAGAAGCTATCGAATTAGTACGCTGGGGAATGCGAAATGACATGTTTCACTAATATAGTGCTCATTTATGTTAAAGCTGTTCTTTGTTAGTTTGCTTACTAACACATATAGTGACAGTAACTGAGTAACAACATATTATTTGTATCTAATTTGGTTGTATAGGCTAGAATGTATTAAAATGTCGCCAATTTAACGGTATAATTATACATGTTTGCATGCACTCCGTGGGTCAACCCATGGGTTGGGTTGGGTTCATGTGGCAGTGGGTTGGGTTGGGTTGGGTTCAATTTTCTTAACCCACTAACAACTCTGGATGTAGGAGCTTTGCGAAACTATTGTTCCTACTTCTATAAAAAAGAAATAAAAGAATTTCTTTCTCGGGATCATTTAAATGTTATTCATTTTAACATTAGAAGTCTTAAAAAAAACTTTGAATATTTGTGTAATTTAATTGAGGAAACTTCAAATACATTTAGTATAATTTGCTTAACTTTTTTTTTTTTTTTTTTTAGGTGCCCCAAGAAGTCCTAACGGTCTTGTCACAGAGCACCGCGGAAGTGCATTTAACCAGAAAGTTCACGCCTCCTTTCTTACCGTGACGCGAAAATTTGTCCAGAGCTCGTTTCGAACCTCGATCTCCTGCTTATGAAGCAAGCACTCTAACCACTGCGCCACGGCCGCTTAACTGAAACTGGTGTGAATTTGATGATGCTAAATCTAATTTAAATCTCCATATTCGAGGTTTTAATATAATCCCACTAGCGCGTAAAGCAAATAAACGCGGAGGTGGTGTACTTTTTTATATAACGGAAAATTTGAGGTTTTTTATTTGGCCTGAGATGAGTATTTCTGATGACAATAAAGAAATTTTAACAATTGAACTTTTAACCAATAGTTCTAAAAACATACTTATAAGCTGCTGTTATCGCCCACCATCTGGCCATATTAAAAGTTTTAATGCATTTTTGTGTAATGATATTTTAAAAAATAGTTTTAAGGAAAAGAAACTAAATTATATAATTGGTGACGTAAATTTAAATTGTTTTGAATATCACGTTAATAACAACATTAAAAAATTTTACGATGACTTATTCGAACATGGAGCAATTCCACTAATTAACAAACCTACTAGAGTAACCTTAACTTCAGCTACCTTAATTGACAACATTATAACAACCGATATCTTTAATGAAACTCTTAAAAAAGGTATAATAAAAAGTGACGTTTCTGACCACTTCCCTATTTTTTTCTCTATTAATAATGACAACAAATTAATACAACAACATAAAAAAGTCATTATTAAACGTTTTTTCACCGATGCAAATCTAGCATCGTTTAAGGATCAATTATCTTTAATAAATTGGAACCATATTAACAGTTCATTTGAAGCTAATGAAGTATACGATACATTCTTTCAAACTTTCTATGAAACATATGATGCAAATTTTCCAAAACGTGAATTTATTATAACCAATAAAAGTTTAAAGTCACCATGGGTCTATAAAGATCTTGGGAAATCCTCAAAAATAAAGCAAAAACTGTATATAAAGTACTTAAAAAAACCAACACCAGAAAATAAAGTTATTTATAAAAATTACGCTAAAATGTTTGAAATTCAAAGAAAAAAATTTAAAAAAAGATATTACTTTTTGATTTATTAGAAAAATATAAACATAATTCACAATGCACATGGCAAATTATAAGTCAAATTACTGGAAATTGTAAATTAAAATTATGCTCTGTGCCTAACACTATAAATGTTGATGGCGTATTTTTATATGAACCCAAACAAATAGCAAGAGAATTAAATAAATATTTCGTGTCTGTTAGCCCTAATTTAGCCAAAAATATTCCAAATATGATTAATCCAATAAATGATTACGTGTTTCCATTAATCTCTAGTTTAGATAAATCTGAAGTATCTTCTTCAGAATTTGAAAGTGCTTTTAAAATGCTTAAAACTAATAAAGCAGTTGGTCCTGATGATATAAATCGTAATGTAGTTATAGATTCACACAATACCATAAAACGTATTCTTTTTAAAGTTTTTAAATGTTCTATAAATCAAGGAATTTTTCCCGATCAATTGAAAATAGCCAAAATAAAGCCTATATTTAAAGGAGGTGAACCATCAAATGTCAGTAATTACCGACCAATATCTATCCTCTCTGTTTTTTCAAAAATTTTAGAAAGAATTCTGTTCAACCAAATATCTAATCATCTTGCTGTTAATAATATACTTTACAAAAATCAATACGGTTTTAAAAGAAGTAACTCTACTGAACATGCAATAATTCATCTTACTCGTAGTATAACTGATTCATTCGAAAATTCAGAGTTTACTTTAGGCGTCTTTATAGACCTATCTAAGGCTTTCGACACAATTGACCATGAAATACTGTTAAAAAAACTTGAACATTATGGTATCACCGGTAATGCTTTAAAACTACTAAAAAGCTATTTAAAACATCGCAAACAGTTTGTCTATGTCGACGGATCTTCTTGACAAGATTATCTAAATATAACCTGTGGTGTTCCACAGGGATCTATATTAGGGCCCTTATTATTTCTGATTTATGTTAAGGATCTCCATGAAGTCTCAAAATTAACAACTATAATGTTTGCTGATGATACAAACCTATTCCTATCTAATAATAACATCAATAAACTTTTTTATGATATGAACATTGAACTATCAAAAATATCAGACTGGTTCAAGTCAAATAAACTTTCACTCAACATTGATAAAACTAAATGGATTTTCTTTCATCCACAATTTAAAAAACATTTACTTCCAAGTAATATACCTCTTCTTCATATTGATAATATTCAAATAAAAAGAGTAATTTTCACAAATTTTTTAGGTATCATTGTAGATGAAAATCTATCATGGAAGAATCACATCGGACATTAATGCAACAAAATTGCAAAAAGCATTGGAGTTTTATATAAAGCAAGAAGTGTTTTAAACAAACATTCATTAACTCAACTACATTACTCTTTTATACACAGTCATATTAATTATGCTAATATTGCATGGGGTAGTACCCATTAAAGTAAATTAAAGCCACTTTAATGTCAGCAGAAGCATATTGCACGTCTTATAAATTTCAAAAATCGTTTTACTCACTCAAGGCCACTTTTATTTAACATGAATGTTTTTAATATATATCAAGTAAATGTTTATAATGTTCTTTGTTTTATGTTTAAATGTAAAACCAACTCATCTCCAGCTTCCTTTTTTGATTTATATTCTTTAAAAGAAAAAAATAAATATTCTTTAAGAAATGATAATTTTATTAAACAACCAAAATTTCAAACAAACTTTGGTAAATTTTGCATTTCTTTTCGTGGAGCTTTTTTATGGAACCAAATAATTCTAAAAAATTTTGATTTTTCTCATGAATGGAATTATTATATGTTCAAAAGAAAACTAAAAAAAGTAATTTTCTCAATTGAAAATATTTTTATATACTTTTAATTGTACCCAGTTTTGTCATCACTCATTTATATTTTACTTTTATACAATATTGATATAAAATTTATGTGAGAAACTATATTTAAACACCATTATTTGAATTTTGTTGAAAGTTGCACTGACATTATTTGTACAGTAGTCATTTATTATTTACTTGTTTACTTTAATTTTTATTTTAATTCGTAATATTTGTAAATAATTTTTATCACGAACGGAAAAGTTTAAAATTTGTATTTATTTATTTTATTTATATTTACTAAGTTCAAAGTTCTTCAACAGCGGTTCTCGGTGACAAGACCTGTATGGTCGCGTTCTTTATCTTTATTCTTTATTTTTATTTATTTATTTTTAACGATTTCTTTGCATGTAATTTTTCTTATTGATATGTTTGTAAATATTGTGTTAAATATTGTAATAAAAAAAAAAAAAAAAAAAAAAAAAAAAAAAAAATTCGAAAAGATCTATAAATGTGTTTCTCGTAAAATATAATGTCCTTGGCTTTAAAGCATACTCAAACACAAAGTTTATATGCAGTTGATATGCAGTTGTACGTGACTACTGGTGAAGAACTTTATTTATAAATTGATTTATATAATAACAGGATTCCCACTCCTCTTTAAAAACCTTAAATATCCTTAAAAAAAAAACTCCTTAAAAGTCCTTAAATAACCTAAAAAAAAGTTAAAATTTAACTGCTCTCCTTAGTTTCTCCTTATTTACTATCATTATCTTCAAGGAAATTTTATTAAAGTATATTGGATTATACTTGTCAATAGAGATTAATATAGTATTAGCAATTAATAACAATCCACCATGATTTCTTTGAGATCATTCGACTTTGATTGATAATTAATCAATGATTGTTTGACTCTTTTCAAATATAAAAAGTGTAAATTGATGAGCATCATATTTTCTTTTAAATAAGCATAGATATTCATACAAGTATCAATCGATGTGCTAATTATCTGGGTTTTTTTAACACTTACTTCATAACCTAAAATAATTATAAAGGCCAAAATTAACAATCCACTCTATTATTTCAAAATTCCTTAAAATTGCATTTGCCTTTGAGTAAAACTTTGAACTTATTTGCGAATTAATAATAATTGTTAGAGAATTTTTTTTTAAGTTGTTATAAACATTTTAAAGTTTGTGTAAATGAAATATAAAAACTAGTGTCTAATCAACTACAACATTTCAGTAATAAAAAAATCAAAATGACTGGAGAAACTATTGATAATATGACAAAATGAAAAATCATAGCAATGAATGAGCAAAACATCTCAATGAGAAAAATTGCGAAACATTTAAACAAAACACATGCAACTGTTAGCAGTATAATCAATCGATATCATGAATACAATACAACTGAAAAATCTTTCGCCTCCCAAAAGACCCAGCATTTCAAATAAAAGAAATGAACGTTCACTTATTCGTGTAGTGAAAAAAAATAGAAAGTTATCATCTACTGATCTCAGTCGAAAATGGCAGGAAGGTTCTGGTGAGAGGAAGAGGAGGTTCTGGTCTTGCTGCTAGTGCTCAAACAATTAGAAGAGTACTACAAAAAAATTAGAAGAGTACTACAAAAAAATTAGAAGAGTACTGCAAAAAAATTAGAAGAGTACTACAAAAAAATTAGAAGAGTACTACAAAAGCACAATTATATGTGGTGAGCTGCTTGCAAAAAACCACGTCTATCAAAAAAACATCAGAAATCAAGAAAAAACTGGTGCTTAGATCATAAAATTTGGTCTAAGAGCATGTGGCACAACATTCTTTTCAGCGATGAAATGAATGTTGAGGTTGATTCAAGAAAAAACCGAATAATGCTGAGAAGAACGCCAAATGAAAAAATGTGCCCAGATTGTCCTATGTATAGAAAAAAACAAGGTAGTGGTGGTATTGGCATCTGGGCCTGCATGAACTATGAAGGTGTCAGTTGCTTCAAACTATTTAATGGAAGGCTTGATTCTCAAAAATATTTAAACATATTGGATAATTATTTAATGCCTTCTATTGACATTTTCCGAAAAGACACGGGAATTATCTTCCGACAAGATAATGCTCCATGTCATACTGCTAAGATTTGCAAGCAATGGTTTGAAGAAAACAACATTAAAGTCATGTCCTGCCAATAGTCCAGATCTCAATTGCATAGAGAATTTGTGATCTTGGTTAGAACACAATCTTGGTAAAATTGAAATAAAAGATCTGGACCAGCTGAAAGAAGAAGTAACAAAGTTACTAAATAATGTTCCAAAAATAATACTCAAAATTTAGTGAATTCCATGCCGAAACGAATCAATGAATGCTTAAAAGCTAAAGGATTGTCAACAAAATTTTAATTTTTTATTTTTGTGTTTTTTATTTATTTTTTTGTTCTTATGGTTATTTAGTTTTGTTGTTGTGGTTTGTTTATTTTGGCCACATTATTTTTTGGATACATATGAACACTTGTTTTCATTTCAATATTTTAGTTTTTAATTTTTTTATTTATTATTACTTTATAATAAATTTATATGGTAGTCATTTGATTTATTTAATAAAATAAAATTGAAGAAAAAATCTCTTTTAATTTTTAAAATATATAATTTCAAGCTTATATCCATATTACAATAACATGATGGATTGTTATTTATGGCCAGTACTGTATATATATATATATATATATATATATATATATATATATATATATATATATATATATATATATATATATATATATATATATATATATATTTTTTTTTTCGAAGATTAAGGATTGTATATAATTGCTAAATAATATATAATTGCTCTGTTCTTTTAAGAACATTGAGCTCTCTATTGTGTAGAATACTTTTTAAAGTTGTTTAAATATATATATATATATATATATATATATATATATATACATTCGCGATCACTTAAATCGCCCCTTGTAGATGCCTGTCGAACTTCTGTATTTATTATTTCAATATCCTCAATTACTTTGTGTTTTGCTTCCATTTTTTCTGCTTTTTCTGCAGAAAAGGCTTTTGATCGTTGATCATCAAAATATCTCCTTCTTGCCTGTTTGCAGCTATTCAACAAATCTTTAGTTATTTCAACTTCATGTGCCATGAACCCATAAAAAGTGAGGTAATCGTAGATCGAACGTAAAGAGATGATGGTGTCTGTGGACATACTGTTATCAATAAGACTTTTATTGCTGCTGAACCCTCGTTCAACTAGAGCTTGTCCATGCGATAAAATGAGGACAATTTTAAAAATTTGCGGTAGATTTGTATACAGCTATAAATCAGTGTATTTCCATAAATAGTAGTCCAAACGATCTTCATCTTTATCAAAATTCAAAAATAATTCTTTATTATCAACAATGACAGTTTTACATAACCTGGAATATTCTTTCTTAGCTAAATCACCAACAGAAGCTCTAATTTTCTTTTAAGTAACAAGTTTCATCAACAGTTTTTCAAAAAATATTTACATTTTTCTAAGAATTCAACTATAAATGATGGGGAAATACACATGAGACAGCAAACAACCAAAGAAGACAAAGGGCTCTTCTCAATGATATGAGTACACATCGAGACAAGGAAATCGCATACTTCCCTCATGAACTTGTCAATTTGAACTTCAGTAATCTTTCCTTTACTTTAAAGTTTCAGGAGATCATACTTCAATGAAAAGCCAACATCAATCTTGCTGGTTAAAAGCTGTTTGCACAATTAGATGATCAACAATTAAGACTACTTTTGACCAAACCTGTATTGCTTTTTTGGCAACACTTTGTTTATTGGCCCACCGAGTGCTAAAAAACATGTAAGGGAAATCTGAACTTGTTGCCCCAGCTATTTGTTCATAATCACTTGCTCTTGATGGACTTTCATGAATTATTTGGTACATTGAAGAAAATAACTTAATTATGTTTAAGCCTGTAGCTTTAGCACCAGTTTGTAAGGATCCATTTATAGTATGCACAGGTACCAATGTCAATGAGCGTACTTAGTTCATTGGTCTGTCGTTCTTCATTGAGCATTGTCAAAAACCGTTTGTTAACATTAGGGCTATCCATAGATACCTGAAGCATTTGTTCATTATTCAAACCAATCATGTAGGATTTAAACATATTTAGAATATCTGGGGCTGCAGTTTTCCCCATAAATTCTGAAGTATAATATTTAGTACAAACGGTATTACTCTCTTCATTCCAATATTGCACATGTTAGTCCGTTTGACTTTTCTTTAAAACTTTATTGTAAGGCTCATCAAAAAGACAAACAAAGTTATCCAGCTTGTAAAGATCTCTTAATAGAATTTTTTTAAATACGGGGCAAGACCGTGAGTTACAATATAGTCAGATTTTGTTCGACGACAAGAAAAGTTGTTGGCAATTTTTCTATCTGGAAACATTGATGAAAATTGTGTAGACTTATTCTCACTTGATCTAAAAGAACATTTGCTTTGAACAATATCTAAACACCAAATCAACTCTGCTTATAAATCTGCTTCCTTTTGAAGCATATCTGAAATGTTATGTTGCTTTGATGAGATAGGCTTCTGTGGTTCTGATTGCACAGTTTCTTTGAACAAAACAGAGTAACCCTCTTGAGGCAATCGTTCTATGTGCTTTACTCCTTTTGCATGTGTATCAACAGCCTTGATACCCATTGCTGCTACTGAAAACAACTTAGAACAAACTTGGCATCTTGCAAGGGTGGGATTTTTATCTTTTTGAAGCCAAGAAGTGTAACTATCATTACTTAACCAAACTTCTTGAAAACTACTCTTATATTTAGGCATCTTGAGGTAATTTATTAAAAACAAATTATAATCTTTTGTATTCAATCTACCTAATATTTTTTCGCTAAAATATGTACATTTAGCTGTAATTAAAAAAAAGGGGTAATTCAATAATAAAACTCTTTGCCTGTCGCACAGTGTTTATTTACACAGTGTAGAAAAAACTAAAATTACAGACGGAAAGTAAAAGAAAAACAAAGGCAGCCTATTTTCAAATTTCAAAACTTGACCTAAAATATATGTAACACCACTGGATTAAAAAATATTATACTTAAGTCTTTGATTTCCATGTACAAAATAGCCAGCCACTTGGGCTGGCTACTTTGAACAAAACTTTTTAAAAATTTTAAAAATAATCATCATTTAAAAAAACAAAAACATTATTTTATATTTCACTACTATGAAAACTACAAAAAATGCACCTTTTTCATTTTTCCTTTAAAAATATCATATTTATTGCAGTAAAATCTAATGTGAATTTTTTTTAATAAAATGATGATTACTTTTGGAACTTTTATAAAATATCAAAAATAATCATCATCATAATTTGAGACCCAACATGACCAACTTTTGAAAAACTATTTTTTTGAAATCATTTGGGACTGGTCAAATAGGGTACATTATAAATATTATATAATGTACCCTAATATATATATATATATATATATATATATATATATATATATATATATATATATATATATATATATATATATATATATATATATATATATATATATATATATATAGTATATTATACTTTTTTAATAATAGTTTATCTATTTATATTTAATATTTATTGAAAAAAGAAAGATTCTGTTTTTAAAGTAATTATTTTCTCCTTAAATCTCCTTATTTTTTCCTTGAAAAAATTGGCGTTCGCGACCAAATCTCCTTATAAATTGGGAAAATATATCCTTAATTCTCCTTAAAGTCCTTATTTTTAGCTTCAGTTTTAATAGTGGTAACTTTGAATAATTACAAAGAGTTAAACATTAAAATTTTTAAAAAAGAAAATTTGTACTGATTGCAAAACTAGCTTACATGTTTCATGTCAATATATGAACTCAAACGAGATTTTGTTTTCATGTTTTGTTTCAACCTTAGTTTTGAGAAAACTGATATTAAACACTTTTCAAAGGTTTAGAAAAAGTTTGGCAGACTACATTAATTTATATATAAAAGATGACAATTGGATATTAATACTCTGTTTGAAATTTTTAATAAAAAAAGAAAAATTTGTGTTTGTCTAGTGAACAATAATTTTTTGTACTGTTACATATAAACACTGACATTAAAAGCAAGAAAAAGTATTGTAAGTTAAATAATTTGAAAGTAAGTCAAATAATTTGACCAAATAAAAGTGGATTGTGGCATCAAAAAAATGCAAATTATTGTGGCATTTGTTTTTATTGTAATAATTGAAAAAAAAAAAGAACAAAATTAAGTCGTAGCAATTAAGTATTTTAATGGAAAAAGAGTAATCAAGAAAAGAAAAGAAGATTTTTAGAAAAAAGAAGTCAGTTGCCATGCTATATGTTTTTGTTATTATAAAATGCTTTTGTATAAACTCTTGAAATATTCAACGTGAATTTGCGTGTTTCTTTTTTCTACCTCTTTACCCTTGCTTCCCCATTAAGATGTGGTACAATGTTTTGTAATCTGTTACTTACTAGATAATCCTGCGTTTAAAGCTAAATTGTAAACGTGAAAAAATTTCTAAATACAAAAGAAGTGATAATTGTTTTTCTACGGAACGGTTATTTTGTACAGTTACATATAAGTTTTAATATTACAAGCCAGCAAAGAGTATTGAATTTTTTTATATCATTATACGAGAGGTATTCACAGAAATTCAAAATAACGCACTTGATTTTATTGCTTATACCAAAAATAACATAAAGAAACTATTTATAAAATTTTATAAAGGTTTTTTTTTTTTTTCATTTTTTTAGAGCTGACAGATTTTTTTTTTCTTCAGAAGTATTTAGAGTAAAATAAATTGATAGCATAATAAACATGAAATTTATCAAAATTTGTTGCTTTATTTAATATTATTTACCATCAGTTGCTTTTAGAGGGTAAACATTTTTTACCAATTATAGAATAAAATTACCAATTTTTTTTCAGGTTAATAGCTATATATCAACAAACATGTTTTATATGTATTGACTTTTGAAATTGAAATAAACTACAACATGTAGTTTTCTTGTTTCTACCTTTTACACTTAGTTCTTCATAAAGGTGTGGTAAGTTAAGAGTTATTCCTTTTTAGTAATCAATGAACTATATCAAAACTCACTTGTAGAAATCAAGTTATACACTTTTTCTTATGGTTTATTATGTTACAATGTTTTGTAATCTTTTATTATTAAGATACTTAAAGCAATCGAAATCAGCTCTTGCTTACAATTGCTTTTACTTTGAGAGTTGCAAATTACCTGGGTTAGCTATAACAACCAGTAAGCAATATTTTCAAACCTAAAATATTTTAGATATTTAATTATATATATAATTTGTATATGATATATAATTTGTATATGTATATGAGAGTAATTAGTATAAAGCTCTGAAAAGAAATTAGCGAATTAAAAAAAATATTTTTCTAACTAAATGATAGGATTAATTGGGAACTTAATGTGAAAGATATCGTACCAAGTTATCAATATTTTATGGATGTTACAAAATAAATTATAAAACTGTTATAAAAATCTATCGTATGAAAATCACAGCATCGTCAAGTTTCTCGGCGGACGTGTAATCGGCGCACCTCCCCCTAAATTCGGTAACTACCGACAATTTACGAGTGTGATTACTAGTTTACTTGCGGTGCGGAGTTATTTACGAGTGCAATTTAGTTTGTAATGTTTACTTAAAGTACGGAAGGAAAAAATCGACAAAAAAACATAACACTGTTTTATTAACTTTATATAATGTTCTATATTAAATAAAATATAGCGAAATTGAACATTAAAAAAAAGTTATCTAATAAACTTACAACAAAAAAAAAGTTGCATTTCTTTATCACAAAGATGCGAGATAAAACAATTTATTTACAAAAAAGAACTTGTTTACAAAATATTTTTTAATATTATTACTAGTAGTATTTTAAAGCTTGCTTAAAACTAAAAAGAAATATTTACTATTAAATAAAACTTTTTCAAAATTACACACACACACACACACACACACACACACACACAC
This sequence comes from Hydra vulgaris, assembly GCF_038396675.1. Classification (NCBI taxonomy): domain Eukaryota; kingdom Metazoa; phylum Cnidaria; class Hydrozoa; order Anthoathecata; family Hydridae; genus Hydra; species Hydra vulgaris. The sequence continues at coordinate 5,244,805 of NC_088930.1, read as the reverse complement.
ACACACACACACACACACACACACACACACACACACGCATATATATATAAAATATCTAACTTTATAATTCTGCTTAAATATCATTTATTTAAAAATAACTAATCTAAATTAAAGATAGTATAAAAACCTACAAATAGGTATCCTCTCTAATAAAATAATTTCAGTAAATAAAATAAAACAGCTTATTTTATTAGAGAGGATACTTGTCATGTATATGTTGTAAAAAAACGTTTATAAAATTGAAGTTGAAGTGAAGTTTTGCCAAAGGTTTTCAGTTTTAAAAGCGAAATACTTTCTGTATATTGCTTCATCAAGTCGACTCCACTTCAAATCACCTTGTGACCCGCAAACAAATTTCAATCTTCGCTTTATTCGACTCCAAAAAGCCTCAACATGGTTTGATGTTGCTTGTGTTACAGGATCAACAAAGTTGGTTGTGTGATTTACTGTGAGATGGTTAAAACCTATGTTATTCAAATTATTGTAGGCAGCCCATTGATCTAAATGAATTTTAGACCCAACAGCCACCCATCTTTGAATTAATGGAACCAATGTTGCAGCAGTTCTATCTTCCACACGTGTTAAATATCCCTTTTTAGTCATTAGATCATATGCTCCGAATATCCAGTGTTGTTCGACGACATGCCCTACATTAATCTTCCTTTTAAACATTAACGATTCATCAATTTCAACAACATGGCCAGGACCACCTAACTGATTTCTATCAGGAACATCAATTATTTTAAAGGAACATATGTCTCTAAAGTACTGATACCACTGAATTGATGTATTTTTGCAAATACCAACTATATTGCTGGCTGTTGTGACAGGCACCTCCGCAATCCATAAAAACATAAGTTGAAGAATACTACTTATGTCTAGTGATGAACAAATTTGAAAAAAGCCACTTCTAATTGTCTTTGTCTTCTTGCATTTACAACACCTCCAAATATGTTTGTCCTAAATGAAAAGTAAATTTGATAAATCTTATTCTGATATTGACTACAAATAATAAAAACTCAAAGCTTAAAAAAGCTTACTTTGTCTTAAAACAAGCGCACACAAAAAATCAAAACTAAGCTTAATGAAAGTGTATTAATGTTTTTGTGATAGTAAACACTCCCAAAGTTTAAATAAGGATTAACAAAGCTAATATAAACATTAATCAAGTTTAAAAAAAGATTAGCAAAGCTAATAAACTATTGCTCAAGCCTAAATAAAGATAAACAAAGCTTAAATACTATTTAAGCTTTGTTTATTCTTTATCTAAAAAATTTAGATAACTAAACAAAGCTTAAATATTATTTTAGCTTTAATCTTTATTAAAAATAAAGATTAACAAAGCTCAAACAAAGATTAATATAAACTAATATAAACATAATATAAGCTAATATAAACATTACCACAGCTTAACTAGAAATAATTTTTTAAAGGCTTTATGTTTTTGTGATAGTAAACACTCCCAAAGTTTAAATAAGGATTAACAAAGCTAATATAAACATTAATCAAGTTTAAAAAAAGATTAGCAAAGCTAATAAACTATTGCTCAAGCCTAAATAAAGATAAACAAAGCTTAAATACTATTTAAGCTTTGTTTATTCTTTATCTAAAAAATTTAGATAACTAAACAAAGCTTAAATATTATTTTAGCTTTAATCTTTATTAAAAATAAAGATTAACAAAGCTCAAACAAAGATTAATATAAACTAATATAAACATAATATAAGCTAATATAAACATTACCACAGCTTAACTAGAAATAATTTTTTAAAGGCTTTATTATTTATTTTTCGCAATTTAAGCATGATATTTAAAAACATTTACCTGACAACGATTATACTTTTGAACATTCATAGCATGTCCGCATTCACAAAATTTCTGAATATCCATTAATCTGTAGTGCTGGAGAAATCTTATTAAATTTTCCTCATTTATTAGTTCAATAAAATGTGTAAGAGGAGACATCTTCAAAGCGTTGAGAAGTTAACATAAAATGATATAATGACGTTGATATAATAAACGTGTTTCGAAATTTTAACATAAAATGATATAATGACGTTAATATAATAAACGTGTTTCGAAATTTCCAAATTCCGAAACTATTTTCCACCAATCATTTTATTTTTTATTAACCATTAGATTTTAAAACAAATCACACTCGTAAATTGTCGGCAGTTACCGAATTGGGGGGGGGGGGGGGGGTGCGCCGATTACACGTCTGCCTAATTATTAATAAAGACTGTATTTTTTTCTTTGAACTGTGTCACCTTAAAGGTGTTACAATTGAAGTGAGTCAATTTCAGAAATAAGTTCATGAAGTTTATACTTTATAGAAGATAGAGTAAGGCGAAATTGAATTGTTCAGAATTTTGCTCAAAAACAAAGTGCAAAAGTTGAGATACCAATGATAAGAGGTGAAGTTTTTAGTTGTCTCCACACAAAAAATTTAGTTAGTTAGAAGTGGTTCTCTGAAGTGCCATCATATCGGCCAGTTATATTTACTGGTGAATTATCTGCAAGATAAAGTGAATTTTTTAATATTTGTGTTGAAAATGTTGTTATTAGACATACACTTTAGTAAAATGAATAATAGTTCAGAGCCTGTGTGTATAAAATGACTTTTATATGTTGTATTTATAAAGCCTGATTTTTGACATAATCTATAAGTCAAAAATCACAATATAAGCCTCTATAATATACAGACTTATATTGTGACCATTATGTATGGCGTTATCTTGATCAATGTTGTTACACTAGTAATATATTGCTGTATCTTTTAGGTATTTTGTTTGGCTACTGTTTTTTTATGATGTTGTTTTGATATGATTTGTTCCTTAAACAGAAAGCTGTACAGTGTCTTTTTTTTCACACGTGTTCAATTTCAGCAATATTTTTGTGTCAAAATTATTTATAATTTTGACACAAAATTATTGCTAAAATTGAACACATGGGGAAAAAAAGAAAAAATTTTTTACAGGAGGTAGTGTAAGATTATTTTATTTTTGACATTTTTTTTTTGCATTTTGTTTCTTACTTTCTTATTTTGCATTGTGGTTGTTTTTAATTTTTAGAACACTTCAAGGATATGATTTAATTAACAACTGTGCGGATTCTTCTTGGTTGATGCCTAAAAGATTTTTTGAAGGCAGTTCTGCATTATGCATTTTATTGTAGTATAAAAGCATGCCAATAATCCAAAAACTATTCAGTCATTAATTGTGAAAAAGATTCTGCTTCAAGGAAAAAGGCTTATAAAGTGTGCTTGGCTAATTAGTTTAACAAGTTTCAATTGTGATGATTGACTGGTGAGAAACTTATTTACTTTTTATGTTTTAACTAAATGATTTGTTATTGTTAATAGTTACGTTATGAATTGTTTGTGACCTAAGTATAGTAAAGTTTTTATTTCTTCATTTGTATTACTTAGCATAAATATTTAATTTTTTTTCTACAGATTAGTTGGTAAAAACCTTTATTATCTTTTTTGTTTAATGTTCAGTATACTGTTATATGTTTTCGAACTAGATAAAATAGTTTTTATAACATAAATTACTGCAGGCTATAGACGAATCTAATTTTAGTTAACTTCTTTGGAAATTTTATATCATTTACTTAGTTTATTGTATTGCTTATTTGTTTATTACTTTAAAAAAAAATTTTTTACAAAAAAAAAGTGTAAAATGCCTAACATCCCAGCTAATACAATACGTTGGGCTAACATTGGATTTTTTTTTTTTTAAACATCTTCATTTCCAAAAAGGTTGTAAGCAACTTCTATTACAGAAAAGATAAAATTTATAGAGCAAGATAACGAATAACAGAAAAATTAATAGATTGTGAAATATATGAATCAGGAAAACAAAATGAAGCAAGTGAAAAAAAAAGTTTAAAGAAAAAAACTAGACAAATAAGAATTTTCGGAGCACTTAAGAACAGTCATAGTAAAAGGATTAGACTTTATTGAATGATGAGTAACACAAGAATGAATTTTAATCGATGGCACAAGAGACTCTAGCTCTTTAGAGCAGTGTCCATTGTAGTATTTATAAAAAATAGAAAGAGAAGCAACATTACGATAATGTTATAATGGTTGGAGATTGGCTGCAAGAGCAGGTCAAGGTGCAAAAACAATTCACTTTTGCACCTTATCTAAAAGAGAATGGGCATCACTAGAAGATCCACCCAAGATATGGCGAAAGTGTTCCATACAAAGACGGATTTAGGATTTATAGAGATAAGATATTGATGGTGATGTTTCCATTGATATATGCTTATAAACTTAAAAACATATTATAAGTTGACAATATATTCAAAGGCTGAATTTTAGCACAATTGTTATAAGCAAAAGGTCTTTGCACACTACCAATTTGGCATTTATACTTCAAGGGTTGTTTATTGTAAACACTTTTATTTTTTCTATGTTCTATTTATTTTTTTGTGTAAAGCTAATTTTAAAAAAAGGTTCATAAATTTAGAAACTTTAATACAATATAATAAGTTGTGACACTTCCGTTCTGAACAAGAATATTTTATTAAACATCATATGAATTAAAATATAAACTAGTTTTTTATCCTCTTTACATAAAAATGTAGAAATTTAAGTAGCCTAATTTAAAAGACTCAAAAAACCATATTGCATATTCAAAGCGCATTATTGCTGAGTGCAAGAAATCTCAAAATTAAACGCAAAATAAAGCGGATTTACTTAAGAACACTAAAATCAACATTTGCCCAAAAACTACCCTTAAAAAAACACACAGAACTTCAAAAACATACATCTACAAAATTTTTGAAAAAATCAGCAAAGAACAATATGTAACCCAACCAATCCGCAAATATATCAAATAGCAAGAGAAAATATTAACTTTAGGACTAAAATAGTCAGTGCATACATTAGTTTAAAAATAATTTTATAAGGAGAACATTATTTCTTATAACAGATCATAAGCATAAGCATAAGTGATCAACTTGATAAACATAAACTGATAAAAGTTTGCCTTAATTTACATAAATAGGAATATTCGTAGATATTATTGTTAATATAAATTATTATCTACTAGATAATAATTTATATTAAAAACTAACCTTCTTATGTCTCTTTTTTAAATATGTTGTGTTGATATATTTGCGCTGGCTTTTAGTTTATGACTAAAAATTTTAACCTCAATTCTTGAGGTTTAATTAAACTTCAAGAATTAAGGTTTAAATTTTTAGTCAAAAACTAAAAGCCAGCGCAAATATATCAACACAACATATTTAAAAAAGAGACATAAGAAGGTTAGTTTTTAATAAAAATTATTATCTTGTTTATATCTATATTATATAGTATTATATCTATTAGTTATTAGTTATCGTTTAGAATTATTTAAATATTTGGTATTCTAGCTGAGAGTTATATAACTCTCAGCTAGAATACCAAATATATAAATAATTCTAAACGATAACTAAAAAGTAAAAAATATAAACAATTTAAATAAAATAAAATTTAAACGCTAAATAATCTATAATATAACATTGAAATAATAACATAGTAACAAAAAATTATCTCAATAATAACGTTGTTGTTGCTGTTGCTGAATTATCACGATACTAGATTTCCCGGTTTTCGCTTTTAAACTTTTCGTTTTAACGTTCTTTCGCTTTAAAATTTTTTGCTCTTACGTCCCACGACCGTAAAAGACGCGTCTCTTTAAGAGTGAGATTACGTAAGATACGACCACTATTTAATCCAACTATTGACAAGATTTTTTGAACTAAAATGCGCATGCGCCTTATAATTGCGCATGCGCATTATGATTTGCGCATATACAACAAAAGAGCTAGTAGGCTACTATAAAAAAAAGTAGGCTACTATAAAAAAAAGTAGGCTACTATAGTAGGCTACTATAGTAGGCTACTATAGTAGGCTACTATAGTAGGCTACTATAGTAGGCTACTATAGTAGGCTACTATAGTAGGCTACTATAGTAGGCTACTATAGTAGGCTACTATAGTAGGCTACTATAGTAGGCTACTATAGTAGGCTACTATAGTAGGCTACTATAGTAGGCTACTATAGTAGGCTACTATAGTAGGCTACTATAGTAGGCTACTATAGTAGGCTACTATAGTAGGCTACTATAGTAGGCTACTATAGTAGGCTACTATAGTAGGCTACTATAGTAGGCTACTATAGTAGGCTACTATAGTAGGCTACTATAGTAGGCTACTATAGTAGGCTACTATAGTAGGCTACTATAGTAGGCTACTATAGTAGGCTACTATAGTAGGCTACTATAGTAGGCTACTATAGTAGGCTACTATAGTAGGCTACTAGAGTAGGCTACTATAGTAGGCTACTATAGTAGGCTACTATAGTAGGCTACTAGAGTAGGCTACTATAGTAGGCTACTAAAGTAGACTACTATAGTAGGCTACTATAGTAGGCTACTATAGTAGGCTACTAAAGTAGACTACTATAGTAGCCTACTATAGTAGGCTATTCACACGAGGGTACATTTGACGGAACATTCCGTGGAACATGGAGCATAAACAAATGAGGCGCCTCTCACGGAAAAGGTACCAAGTCTTAGTTTCTGGTTACAGAGATTATTGACATAATAGTTAGTCAGGTCAAAAAATTCAAAAACGAGATTATTGTTTTTTATTATAGTTTTATCATATTACAATACATATTAGGTGTTTTTTTGTGAAAAAAATTTTTGGTTGTTCCAAAAAAGGATTTTTTTTAAATGTGGAAAAGGTACCAACTCTTCAACAGAACTGTTTTGATAATGTTCTCTCCTCTAGAAGTAAAGAACTCCTTGTTAATTATTTTTTTATGCTGTATTATTAACGTTTTAGCTTGCCAGTATATAATACTTTTTATTTTTGATCAATAATCGTTAATTGATAAAACAGTTATTAGATTAAATAAAGGAATAATTTTAAATATGCTTTCTTTGTTGAATTTCTTTTAACAGGTGCTCCTTTAGAAACAAATTGATTTCAAATGCTGACGTAATAAGCCCGCTTAATTCATAAATGTAACTTTGTATTGCGGTTTTAACTTTGTATTTAAATAGAAGTGCATGACAGTGATGTTCATACACATCAAATTAATTATAACAAATAAACAACTATTTGTTGCAAAATTTCTACTAGTATTTCAAACCAACGATAAGAGCCGACTCACGTTAGGTATAGAAAAAAGTTCAGATAAAATTAAACTTTAAGTTTAATTTTAATGACTCGTTTAATATTGATGGTTTTTAGCTATTATGAATTGTGAATCTTGTACTTCTCAAAATACTGATATAGCAAAGCTTTTGAATAGTTGTGGAACTGATGGTTTAGATCCATCAGAAGTCAACGATGTCCTGCACGATTTCTTTAAATATAGAGATCGTGAAAATGATGATTTTTTAATGTCTGATTCATCTGATCACCAAGAATCTAGCGACGATGAAACGGCGATAGATGAGAATCAACCTTTAACCTCAACTTTGCACGATGAACCAATGAGTGAGAATACACCTTTGACTTCAACTTCACAGGATGAACTGACGATCCAAAATGACATTGTTGTTCTTGATAACACCATTAAGACAATAATTCCTCTCCGTTCACTTTACTCACAGTTATTTGAAAATGAAGATGAGGAAAAAATACAAAAATTTATAAAATCTGATTATGGGATGTAATCAAGGAGTAAAAAATAAAAACTGTATGGCGCGCTTCTCACATTCAGAAATTCGCGACTCTCACATTCAGAAATACAGACTACAATGTTTTGAGATTGATGGGATGTTTGAACATGAAAACAAACTGAATGACAATATTGTTGCCCAGTTAAGTGCTCTGCTTCACACAAGTGAAAGGCTAATGTGTTGTAATCGTTATGAAGATTAAAATGAACTTCGATCAAAAATACTGATGGATTATCGGTTTCACGGATATAATATATGTTTGAAAACATTCCTGTTTTTGCATGGGATCGTAAATGTCTCCGTCTACTACGCAGGCAAGTCATTAAATTTGGAATTGCTCCTCGTAGACATGGAAATACTGGAAGACAACCCAAAAATACTTGTACAAAAGTAGATGCCACAGCAGTTGTTCAATTTATGATGAATTATTCTGAAAACAATGCACTAGTTCTACCCGGAAAAACTCGAGGAATAAGAGATCATCGGATGATGCTTCTTCCGTCATGGGAGACAAAGAAAAGCATACATGAAAAATATAAATCCGCATGTGAATTGTCTGGAATGCATTCGCTGCAAGTTATAGCTTTCCTGAAGATTTGGAGAATAACCTTACTGTTTATTGTTATCCAATGTCCGCGCTCGGACTTATGCAGTTGTGTCAGAATAACACTATAAAAATGTCTGAAATGGTTTATCTAGAAGTAAAAGCCAAACAAGAGCATATAACTGAGATGTTAAAACATCTAAAGTTAGTTGAGAAAAAGCGTTCCATTTATCATGATTGTATCAAACTGGCAAAAAAAAAAAAAAATTTCACACATTTCTTTTGACTATGCACAGCAAATCTCTCTACCAAACTTACCAGATCAACCTGGACTTATCCATTTTTTAACTCCGTTTAAAGTTGAAATTTTTGATATTGCAAATGAATTGCCCTGCGTTCAGCACAACTATGTGATACCTGAAAACATGCTAACCGGAAAGGGTGCAAACTGTATTTTGAGTATGATTCATCACTACCTTGCTGAACATAAATGTTCTATCAAAGATACCCTGTATTGCCATGCTGACAACTGCGTAGAGCAAAATAAAAACAACATTGTAATGCAGTATTTCTCTTGGAGAGTAGCTGTTGGATTAAACCAAAAAATAATTACTATGTTTTTGCCTGTCGGTCAAACAAAATTCTCTCCAGATGCAGGATTTGGGATTCTGAAATCCAAGTTTCGGCGAAGTGAAGTAGCTTCGGTCAAAGAGTTTGCTGCATGCATACAATCTAGTACTCCAATTTTAAAATTAAATAAATCAGTCATCGTCGGTGACGAGAATGGTTCAATTTTTGTTCCAACATATCAAGCAATGGCACTCTTTCACATTTCAATTTGATAAAGCTGGAGTGATTACTTGGAAGATTGATTCGGACAGTGCGGAGGTAGAATTCCAAATATGGTAACACCAACTCATCTCAAAAATTACCACGCCACAAATATTACAACATAAACTTCTCTCACCAGAAAGACAATGGTATCTCTACGATAGCATCCTAATTTTTGTCCCGAACGCCGGAAAGATTTAATTTGTCCAAAGCCACAAGTTGCCAGGACAACGTTTGCCCAGGTTTTTCATTTTTTAACCTACCATGATTACGAGAATTAAAACACGGATATATTTGACATAATATTTAGGCTTTGAACAATGAAAGCATCACTAATTATCTTAAACTCTTTTTTATTTCTAGGTCAGAGCAGCATGTTCGCAAAACAGTTCAAGAAACGGTTGGCAATCTAGATTTTTCGATGGGTTCGCCTCCGGTTAAAAGAAAGCCGTCCACATGTTCTAACTGCAAACAAGTTGGACATATAAATAAAATGCTAAAAACAGTTCCAGTTTGCCCCAAACGAAAAGCAGATACAAAATTTTGTATTTAATTAAGAGTTGCTACCTTTTTGATTTTTCAGTTATGTTTCTATTTTTTTATTTTTAAAGAGTTACTGAAATTTATTTGATGTGAAAATTTGTACCCGTAATCTAGACTGTATTATGCATTTAAAAGCATAATACAGTCTAGATTACGGGTCTTCATCAAACTGAATTTATAACATTTTTAAATTTTGCGAACTTTCAACTTTAATTTCCTCAGAAACGCTATTCCGGCCGTCGTACCGCACAAATAGCTATAACTTGGTCAAAAATAAAGATATTAAGTTAAATTTTTTTTCTTTTTGATCATTTTTCTTTTTATTATACAGTAGTGCTAATAACTTTATTTCTAAGACTTGGTCCCTTAACCTGTGAGGTGCCTCAAATATCCTCTCGTGTGAACGCAACTTGAATAAAAATTCACGGAATATTTGAGAAACTTTTGTACCGTCCCGCCAACCCAGAACAAATAAATGTTCCGGAACATTTATTAGTTTTTGTATAAAACATGGTGGCCTATATTCAACTATTTTTAAAACAACCGTATGAGTATAAGCTAAATGACTCAATAAAAATGCATTGCAAGTTGCAAATTTGTTGTGAAAGGCTCAAACTATTCTTTTTATAAAGTTGTTGTCATCTTAACTAGAGTTTTTTGTCCTTGATCTCTACATTGTCTTTGGTCTCGGTCATATATCAATCAAGACAAGAGTATCGATACTATTGACCTTCCAACATATTGCCTTGAAACTTTTAGTCTTGGCCTTCCATCTTTCATATTGAGTTCAGAAAAATTTTTTGAATATTATTTTATAATTTTATTCCTGGAGTTAAAAATCTGTGGTAATTGCATGCAACCAAGGAAATTCCAATCCCACATGAGTATCAATCATGAGTAGAGCAGATGGTGGGCGATGGGTGTATACGAATACTGCACCGGACTACACCGGACCACACCGGAGTATAAAAAACAATCTTAATAGAGCAAAATATGCATAAGTTAGATTCGTAACACATAAATGCAATAAAAGTTTATACAAAAAAAAAAAAAAAAATTTTGAAAAATTTAAATATTTGTAACAATTTAAACTGTGTGCACCCACAAGTAAAAATATGTATTTTAGTCAAAATTTTATAGCATACGTGTATCTCATTCACGAGCGGGCATGTTTTTGCAGATGTTTTTGATTTTTTGAAAAAATAATTAATTTTCATAAATACGTGTTTGGATTTAAGCAGAGTGGTAGGCTTTCTTACGAGAATTATAAGTTATCTTTTTGGACTGCTTGCCCTAACCGAAAACCCTTTGCACTTGCATGTACACTCCACTGTGCCTGTCCCTATGTTAGTCAGTCAAAGCATAAATACTCCCCCTATTTTTAATTTAAATTAAAAAAAAATTTTTTAATTATATAACTTTTTATTGTATGTATGTATCACAAATACAACTTACGTTTGTTTCGCCCTACTAAAATTGATTTTTATACTCCGGTCGTGGTCCGGTGTGGTCCGGTGTAGTATTTGTATACATCGGTGAGCGATGATTTAAAAACGATTTATTGACCATCAAAAATATTATATTGGTTTTAACGATATTTAAAATTTGTATAAATAGAATAGAAATTTAATTCTTATTAGTTTATTATTAGTTTAAACAGAAGTTATATTAATGTGAGTCTTTAAAAACTTAATCTTCAAATATAACATTATTACAAAGAGTTAGTATTCTTAATTGGGATCAGATTTAATTTGAATTGACAATAAATATAATTCAAGGTAACATTAAACTTACGTTAAGAAAGTTTAATTTTCATTGCTTAATAGGTTTTATTTATTTATATTCTTATCAAGCATTGTTATTAATGCACTTTTAATAAACTTATAACAATTTTATTTATAAAATTCAACATTGAACTAATAAGCAGAGTTGTTTATCATTAGCCTTGCCAAATATAATAATAATTATTATCATTATTTTTGTTATTATCATCATTGTTATTATTATTTATCATTGTTATTATTATTATTGTTATTAATGATATTATTATTGATTACTAGCTTTGTCATATATTTTATTATATTAGCTTTGTCTTATCTTGTTATTTTAATTTGTGAACATTACCATTAGTATTTTCCTCATAAATATTCTGTATTTACTTATTATTAGTTAATCTACTGTTTGTGAATTATTGTGAAAGTAAGACCTTTATTCAGAGTATATATTATTGATTGACTATTGATAGGACTGTACCTTATCTCTTTGCCACAATGTGCTACAAATATTGACATTTAAATATAAAAACAAACTATAGTGTTGACAGATTAATGTTATTAAATGACATAATTATTACTTTGCGTGGAAAAGTAAAAATAAGAATAAAATCAGCATTTGAATGTTTCTGTTTTCTTGGCTACCAGTTTTTAGCAATTTATTAAATTATTTAGTAAGCCCATTATTTATTAGGCCCATAACATTATTAAATTATTTAAAGCTCATAACATTAAATTATTTAATAAGCCCAGGATATTTATACTAATTGTAAAGTTTAACCTTCTATTAATAATTCTATTATTAAGTGTGTTTTTTTTTCCGCCATTGTTATTCTTGCTAGATTCAATGTACTTATCCTTTTTAGTTGGTAAAACTTTAATTTTACACAATGTCTCTGCATTCAAATAAAGACAGTATTAACGCCAGCACAACACGTACTGATCTTTGCATATCTCTTTTAAATAAATTTGTATGGACTATTGCTAACACAAGAGTATCATTAGATTTATGGAAAGATAATTACAAAGTGTTAATACCTGCAAGAAGAAACACAAATATTTATAAACAAATGGCAGCTGAATTTTCAAACGCATTTAATATCATACCTCCGTTAACTGGATCTCAAATTTAATCTAAAATTAGTAATTTGCAGAAACAATTTAGGTATGTACATATTTTGTATTTAATGTGTGATACCTTACTGACTTACATAAATAGTTATTTAATTCATATTATATAGTGTTAATGATGTGCTTATATTTACTTATATTTATGCATATTTATTTATATTTAAGTACATTTTTCATAGACGAGAAAAACTTCAAGTAGTTTATCAGGAGAAGCTCCTAGTACATGGTGGCCTTACTATATTGTTGCCAAGATAATAGGTAGTGAAGCTTCCCTTGACAATGATCTTTTATCTTAAAGTCAAAACTTTTCTGCTCAAGATTTTCAAGATGGTTAGGTAAGCTTAGTATAATTTATTGTTGTATATTTTAAAGTGCTATATATTTTTTAAAGTAATATATACACGTATGTTAAATATTTCTACTATATTAGGTTTAAGAAGTTTTTAATTTTGCAACATTTGGCAGGCTTAAAATATAAAGATCAAAAGCATATAATATCAAGTTTATGTGTGTGTGTGTGTGTGTGGGTGTGTGTGTGTGTGTGTGTGTGTGTGTGTGTGTGTGTGTGTAGTTTGTAGTACTTGACAGGAATTTTTTTTAGCTCTGCTTATTTTATTACGCTTGCACTCAAAGATTACAAGCTTGCGTATTGATACCAATATTGGGAAGGTGCTGCTTATGAGTATATACATGCCCACTAATTATAACGGTTTTTATTATAATGGCATTTAACTTTGAGCATATATAAAGACTTGAAGACTCTCCGCCTTCAAGCCTATATTTATAAATGCCTAAAATTGAGTGTTATTATGGTAGAAACAGATTCAGTATACACAATTATTATAGGTGATTTTAATCGTCATGAAGGGTCAAGATTTTATGACGAGTTCTCAAATCTTGCTGTTAAAAATAATCTGGTTAAATCTAAATGTAAACAGGTTAAATAATGCTTTTACCTATATCAGTGATGATAGCAATACTTCTTGGCTAGATCATGCCTTATGTAGCCATGCTGTGGATAAATTGATAACAAATGTTTCAGTATTAATAGAAGCCATTGTATCAGACCATAGACCATTAGTTTTTTCAGTTTTTCATGCTCAGTAAATAGAAAAGCTGCTACAAATACAAACCAATACGATAACAATTTCTGGTAATAACATAGATTGTCAGAATAAACTTAGACATTTGGGATTCACATGGGATGCTGAACATTTAATTTTTGCTTAATCCTTTAATCTAAAACAAAAAATCTAATTAAGGTACGTTTCCACTAATCCTTTATTTTTACGGGAACGGGAAAGGGAAGGGAAAAATAATAACGTGGGCATGCGTTTTATAAGTTTAAATTTGTTCGAAATAAAACTACACATGCTCACGTAATTATTTTTCCCTTTCAAATCCCGTTCCCGTAGAAAAATGGATAAGTGGAAACTCACCTTTATATTAATAAACTTGTCAGTTTCAAACATAAATAACATGATGTTTATGTTTTACACTTTGTAGATAAAACATTACAAAATATTTTAAAATAAAACAGTCTATATATATATATATATATATAAATATATATATATATATATATATATATATATATATATATATATATATATATATATATATATATATATATATACATGTATATATATATATATATATATATATATATATATATATATATGTATATATATATGTATATATATATATATATATATATATATATATATATATATATATATATATATATATATATATATATATATACTGTTTTATTTTAAAATATTTTGTAATGTTTTATCTTCAAAGTGTAAAACATAAACATCATGTTATTTATGTTTGACACTTTGTAGATAAAACATTACAAAATATTTTAAAATAAAACAGTATATATATATATATATATACATATATATATATATATATATATATATATATATATATATATATATATATATATATATATATATATATTTATATATATATATAAAGTCAGTTCAGGTTATCCTGCTACTGGTAACATGTAACCCAGTACAATCTACTTCATGTCCTGCCGCCTTGTAGGATACGCCTTTTTATGCCAACTCCGATTTAAAACACCCCTGCCTTGAGGCTCTTGGTTGAGTAAAGGCTAGAGATGGTGTCTCGATAAAAATACTCATCTTGGGCAGATGTTAAATGCACCCGGCTACTGTCTTGTAGAAGGCCTCCTAGGCAAAGACTTAAGGGGTAAACAGATTCTATCTGTTGACCAGCCTCGCACCCCTTTTTCATCTATTAGGTTGGCGCAGATGTATTTTTAATACATTGTTTCCAGTTTAGAATGTTGAATGCTGGATCTTCTTGACTCAATGCATGGGTTTTGCTTGTGTCTCTGTTTTTATGACTAGGCAACTCATTCTATTATCTCCTAATGAGGGTACAGCTCTAAAACTCAGTTTTATGGTTCTAAGGCCGGTTGGTAGCCAGGTTTCCCGAACTCTGTGGTAGCTCTCAGAGAGGCTGATTCCATCAACAGCTGAAAAATATCAAAGTATTAACAGTGTCGTGTTGTGCATGGATAGTGTCCCTGTTTATACTTTTGGTGTGCATTGCGGAGAACACATTTGGAGCCCTTTGTTACGGCTTAGGGTTTATTAGTAGTAATAAGGCAATTGCTTGGGCTATTAAACGGTGTTCTGAGTACTATCTATGCTTTGAGTCAAGTTCTTCAATTTAATTTAAAAATGATTAAAGTACTAAAAACTATAAAACACAAAAAACTATCATCATCACTAAGTTCTCTAAACCTATCATTCACTAATATTCGTGGTCTTCGAAGTAACTTTTCTTCTGTTGAGTCTTATCTCTTGCAAAGTTTACCAGACCTACTTGCTCTTTGTGAGACTAATTTGAGTTCAGCTGTCTCATCTTGCGATCTTAGTGTTGATGGTTGTCTAGAAACATAATATATATCGCAAATAAAAACAATTTAGATGCCTACATTATATTGGTCGACCAAAATCGAAGCTTTCGACCGTGTCGACAGAAATTTTTTATATGACTGTTTATCTAAATTTGGTTTTAATGTTTACTTTATTAATCTTATTAAAATAAACGGCTTTCTACCTGATAAAATAAATATATACAGAGGAGTACGGCAAGGATGCCCCTCTTAATGACACTGTACATAATTCAAGCTGAAATCTTTGCAGGGTATATTAGAAAAAATTCCGAAGTAAAAAGAATTACCTTAGACAACAAAGAAACTAAACTACAGCAATGCGCAGATGACACACATTTTTATTTATCATCTGACAACTCCATAAAAGCCCTAGGCGATGCCATAAATATTTATAAATTAGCAACAGGTACTAAATTGAACACTGCCAAATGCCAAGGGCTGTGGCTTGGAAAGAACAGCTCAATAATAAAAGAAAACTTCTTAAATTTTTCGTAGCAAGACACCACACTTCGGAGTTTAGGTATTGTTTTCTCAAGCTGTAGTCGATATACCAACCACCAATGGGATGAGGGTATCTCTAAAATCAGCAAAAAAATAGAAAGCTGGAAAAGATTTCATTTATCGATAAAAGGAAAAGCTATTATTATTAACCAAATACTCTTAAGCAGCTTATAGCATCTTGCATTTACGCTTCCTATTCCAGGAGACCAAAAAGTTAAACTAATAGAACAAAAAATGTTTTTTTTTGGAACAATTGCACCATAAAAACTCCAAGACAAATATCTAAACTCCCTGTTGATAAGGGAGGCTTAAATATCATAAACGTTAAGGAAAAACTTCAATCTATACAACTCAGTTGGATTTCAAAATATTTTAATGAAAATGAAAAAGGAGCGTGGAAAGATTCATCTTTTTACATATTCAACAATTACAGAAACGCCAACCAGGGAAACCTTGTCTTGACCACACACTCAACAGAATCGTTAAAAACTCTCCCTCCTTACTATCACCAAATTATAAAAAAATGGAGTTGCTGATACAGAAAAACAAATAACCACATTAATCTCACAATCGAAGAAATACTAAAGCAACCTATATTCTATAACCCATACATACGCCACAAAAATAAAACTCTCATACCAACTCAAGAATCCTCAAACAACGTCGAAATAAAGCTAGGTGATATCGCAAAATTATTTATCCCTCGATTTCTGGTAAATCAACTAATCGGTATAAAACAACTCCTCCTCACAAAAATTATAAACTCCTTACCGCCTCAATGGATACAGTTCATAAATACTCAAAATCAAATATACGATTACAGCAAGTCACTGACATCTATTCACCTAAAAAATAGACCTCCCCTTCGTATTATTGACCTCAATCCAAAAACTTTATACATCATCTAAAAGAACTACAAAAACACAAATTTACCCGAAAAATATTTCAGGAAGCAAGATCATTTCAAAAATAGCATGAAAAACATCACAGCAAAAGAATGGTCACAATTATTCTGCTCAAAAACAACACCAACAACAAACCAGATGAAATAAGGTATAAACTCATACACTTTGTTTCACCTACCAACTCAGTATTTAAAAAAAGAGGATACATAAAAAATGATCTCTGCCTCAATGTAAGAATAAAAAAGAAGATCTACCCTACATGATGTATAAATGCGAGAAATTACAGCCACTAATAAAATATATATTTGCTCTCATCCGAAAAATTTATCCACATCACCCACCTCTAAAAAATACATTTAAATCTTTTCTTTTTACTTTATCACCTTCTGTAAATAGATTTATATTGGTAAAATAATATTTAATGAGCCTTTTATATAAATTATATTGCAACAGAATGAGGTCATTCCACGAAAAGTCCATGTTTACGAGAGTGACACTCTTAGTAGAATTCCAAAACAAAATCAAAAAGATTTTGTTACAAGAATTCGAAATTTTGAAGCTAACAAATAAAAAGGATTTTCTTATTTTAGAACTTGCACAAATCTCAAGCAACGAAAATAAAATTAATATAAAAATGAACAACAATCATTTTTTAAACTGAGATGCCCAGATTATTTTTCGAATTTTTTTTATATTTTTTTCATTTTGTTTTTTCGTTTATTTTTGTTTTTTGATTCTTTTTTTCTTTTCGTTTTTTTTTTTATGTAGCCTCTAGAGACTATGTCTATATTTTACCTAGTAGTGGAACAGTAGACCAAATTGTAAATATAACTACTGTATTCATTATTAAAACTCTACATGGCAAATGCCTGAGGAGAATAAACTTTAATATAATTTTTTTAAAATACACGGAAAAAACACATCAAACCTTCTTGCAGTTTCTAGTCCTTGACTAATTGATCACGCGACTTTATTAAACAGTCCCTGTGTAATAAGGTAGACGATCGGACGTGTAGAACAGCTTTACAAAAAATAAAAGATGGCGTCTGAGGAGAAAGAAAAAGATAAAGCAGTTTTCTTAAAAACTACTAACAACAATCAAAGAATTATCGAAATGAACATAAACGATGATATTATCCTTAAAGATTAAACCTCGATATTACTAAATAAAATGAACCAAGTAGCAAATGGTGCTACGATTACAGAGATAACCATGGATTATAGCGACGACAAGGACGACTTTGTTGAAGTTAAAAAACAACTAAAACCAATAAACTTTGCTCAGGCAGCAAAATCAAACTTCAAAAATTAACACACTAAAAAGCCTCTATACAAAACATTGCTATGCAGCATTCAATGTAATATGAACGTGGGAGATGTTATCTTAGCGTTAGAAGAAATAAACATTGACGAGCATTTGGAGGGACTCCAATTTATTAATAAAAATTCCACACTTAAAATAGTGATGAAAACCGAAGAGGCGAAACTGACCCTACTCGAAAAAGGGCTAGATATTTGCGGATATCATCTGACCACATCTGATCAGATAATCAGCGGACTATATCTTTAACAAATCTAGCCCCAACAGAAAAACAGCAATAAAACAACCTGCGAGAAAAGAACAAACATATGCGTCTGTGTTCGGATTTCCAATAGAAGCTAAACCACTAAAGATTGGCAAAATCTTTGAAGAAATGGGATACGGAACCCATATAAACTCCAGACCTGTAATGAGAACCACTACTAAAGGGATATTCTACTACAGTGGTATTCTCGTTGCCGTTATGGAAGAAACACTAATTCCAAAGCCGATGGATTGCCGTTTGTAAATCGGTCAAGGATGCCGAAGCAATGTCTTGTAATGAAATTGCTTTATCAGAATGCAGAATGCCTGTTTTGTTCAGAAATGTCTAACTTAAAGTTTTAGCCAAGGACATACCTCACCAAATCGAAATAGATGGTACAAGAATATTATTAAATTTCGCAGGCAAAGAATTTTTGTACAAGCAATGCGGAGTTTTTCATGTACCAAGGGAACGAGGCTCACCTGTTAAGCCTACGAATAACAGCAATTAACAATGTCATAAAAAAATCTGATGAAATTAAAAATATTGAAGTGAACAATATACCAAACAAAAATGCATTATTCCAGTTTACTTCACCGACTCCTGAAACTTCAAATGCTACTTATACCAGAGGAGAGGTAAATAATTTTGTTTACTCTAAAACTAAACCAAAATCTTTTTATAATTTAGATAAAGACTGCTTATTGTTACCAAAAGAAATTAAAAGTAAGATTGCGACGCAAAAATAATATCATTCGGCTTTCGACGCTGCCCGACAACTAGAAAGCCAAAAGTATCTTGTTTAAAATCTAGTAATAGTAGAGGATCATTTTACCGAAGTTAAGTCGAAAAAGCAGCAAAAATAAGACCAAAAGGCGATAAAGAATAAAGAAGATGGCAGTGTTCTAGCGAGAGCAAAGTCGATTACGATTCAGAGGTTGATATGGCGATGGTCGAGAACGTGAACGATCGAAAAAGACTACATCCTCCAACGCGAATGAAAGAAAGACCGGCGAGTAAAGAAAAAAGAAATGTAAAACCAAAATGGCAAGGTTAACTAAAAACTTATTTGAGGGGAGAAGTTATTTTTGGTATGAGTTATTATTTTACTTTAATTTTTTTACTAATCACTACTATATACTGAGATTTTGCTCAGAAGCTTTCACCTGATCTAGAAAAGAAGATTTTTTGTTTAAGTAAAAAAACTAAGTACACAATAACTGAATAGTTAAAAATAAAAAAAATAAAAAATGAAAATGGAGCGTTTTACAACTCAAACATTAATGGTTTGAATAACGGAAGTAAGCTAAAAACAATAATTAATAATTTTAAAAACAAGCCATATGACATTTTTCTGATTCAGGAAACGCATTCAAATAATAAAAATATTAATTTGTTAAAGAATGTGTGGGAAGGTAATGTTTTTTACTCATCGTCTAATACATCTTTTACTCGCGGAACTGCAATATTATTTAAACTTAATTATGAAAAACCACTTTTATCATGTAATGAATTGAAAGGTTATTATAACTACGTGGCCATAAAAATTAATGGCATTGATTATTTAATAATTAATGTTTACGCACCATCCAGTGTCGGAACTTCTCAAAAATTAAGAATAAGTTTGTTTAACGAATTAATTAATGAATTTAGCAATAAAGATTTGAATGATTTTCAAATTGTTATGAGTGGTGATTTTAACATGACCTTGTCAGATAAAAACAGATACCCAACGATGTTTAAAGTGAATGTCCTTCTTGCAAAACATTAAAAACGCTTTTGAACCTTTTAAAAATTGAAGACACTTGGCAAGTCTTTAATCCTTACAAACATGAGTATACCTTTGCAGCCACAACTGTGTTTCCCAGTCTAGAATCGATCGCTTCTATATCAGCAAAAAATGCAGACAAAAAATAGAAACATCTTTTGAGCCAACCATAGTAACTGACCACTACAATGCTCAAGTAGTGATTCAAAACGCAAGATATTTTTTTCTCAAGTCAGAAATATGGATTTTAAATAACAAACATTTAGATAACATCCGTTTTAATGCTCTTATAGAAGCGTTTTGGAACGAATGGGGAGAGCAAAGATATGTTTATGAAAATGTTAAGGATTGGTGGGTGGCAGGTAAGGAGAAAGTAAAAATAATTTCGATCTAAAATTAAAAGTTTAGGAAAAAGCTAAAACAAAAAAAGAACAAAAAATAATTTAAATTGATCAAATTATTAAAAAACGCATCTAAATTGCAAAATGAAAAAACTTCACGAGGAATAAAAAATTAAACTTGAAGATATAGAAAAAGAAAAAGTGGAAGGCGCGGCAATAAAACCAAAAATTCAGTGGAGGTTAGAAGGTGAAAAATGCTCTAAATTTTTTTTCGAATTGGAAAAACAAAAACTAGCTTAAACATATAGCTTAGCTATATGTTTTAGAAAGACATATAGCTTAGCTATATGTTTTAGAAAGACATATAGCTTAGCTATATGTTTTAGAAAGACATATAGCTTAGCTATATGTTTTAGAAAGACATATAGCTTAGCTATATGTTTTAGAAAGACATATAGCTTAGCTATATGTTTTAGAAAGACATATAGCTTAGCTATATGTTTTCGAAAGACATATAGCTTAGCTATATGTTTTAAAAAGACATATAGCTTAGCTATATGTTTTAGAAAGACATATAGCTTAGCTATATGTTTTAGAAAGACATATAGCTTAGCTATATGTTTTAGAAAGACATATAGCTTAGCTATATGTTTTAGAAAGTTAAAATCTAGTAACTAGTTTTCTTCCTTTGTAACTACAAAGGAAGAAAATAAAATTTAAAAAAAAGAGATTTCTGAAAGCGAGGTAAAACAAGCTCTAGGACAAACGAAAAATAATAAATCACCCGGTTCAGATGGGCTAACCATCATATTTTATAAACATTTTTTCAATTTAATTAAGGAAGACTTGATTGAAAGTTTAAATAGTGTTTTGTTTACATGACAAACTCGCAAAAAGAAGCTCTAATAACGTGTATTTTTAAAAAAGGAAACAAAAACGATATCAGAAACTAGAGACCCATATCATTAAAGAATGTCGATAATAAAATTTTAACAAAAGTTTTGTCCAAGAGACTCAAAGGTATTTTACCAAACATAATACATAGCAACTAAACTGCGTGTAATAAAAACAGAACAATATATTATAATCTAAGTTATATTAGAGACATTATTAGCATCGCTAAAAAAAGCAAGTTAGACGCTTGCATTCTTTCTATAGATCAGGTGAAAACTTTTGATAGGGTTGATAGAGCTTTTTTGTTTAATTGTTTGAAACATTTTGGATTTGGAAAAGTTTTTACATCTTTTATAAAAACAATCTATAATAGTATAAAAGCTAAAGTAAAGATATACGGTTTGTTATCGGAAATAAACAGTTTGTTATCGGAAATAAACGGTTTGTTATCGGAAATAAACGGTTTGTTATCAAAATAAACGGTTTGTTATCCGAAATAAACAGTTTTTATCAGAAATAAACGGTTTGTTATCGGAAATAAACGGTTTGTTATCGGAAATAAACGGTTTGTTATCGAAAATAAACGGTTTGTTATCGGAAATAAACGGTTTGTTATCGGAAATAAACGGTTTGTTATCGGAAAAAATAGTTATTTTAAGAGGAGTAAGGCAAGGATGTCCTTTGTCAATGATATTGTACATCATACAAGCAGAAATACTTTCACCCTATGTTAGACAAAACAAAAATATTAAAGGTATACATGTCGAAGGGAGCGAAACAAAAATTTAGCAATACGCTGATGACACGGACTTTTTTTTAATCGGAGATGATTCCATTAGAGAAGTAGGAAAAGCCTTAGAACTTCCAGTATAAAACATACTGGAAGGAGTGTTGTAACAAAATGGAAAACTTACTGCGAAAATGGGAAAAATACAAATTGTCCCTAAAAGGTAGAAAAACGATCATAAACTCTTTAATTATCCCTCAAGCACTGCATTTGGCTTGTATAGCACCCCTACCTAGCAATGGAATTCTAAATAAAATAGAAGCAAAAATTAGTAACTTTTATTAAGGAGGTAAAATATGTAGACTAAACAAAACAAAAACACAACAAAAGGTAAATGAGGGCGGCGCAGGAGTTAACAGCTTAACCAACAAACTTAAGGCCATACAGATGCAATGGGTCAGCAGAATATACAACGAAAGTAAATGTGGTCCATGGAAAGGTGCTAAGGTTTCCATACTAAATCTCCATAGAAATGCAAACCAAAGCAAACACACATTTGAAACTATCCCTACTCATATCAAACTATTACCTCGTTTTTACTCTCAGCTATTAATTAATTAGTATAGTTTGAAATAAATGAAGAAATTTTGAATCAACCTCTTTTTTTTAACTCAATGATAAAAACGATCCCAAATAAGTTTTTAACTCCAGGCAAAACTCACGTTAAAAACGATATTATACCAGTAGCCGATGTTACTAAAACATTTCAGCCAGGTTTTTTACATCAAAAAAGCATTGGCTTGACCGAAAAGGAATTAGAATATATTACAAAAGCTTTGCCGAGAAAATGACTTAAAAAAGTTCTAACGGAATGTCAAAACTATGATCTTAAAAAATCTCCATTTCGCCAAAAAACAAAATACGAATATAAAAACCTAACTGTTTTAACTCAATTCAAATTATTAAATAAACCAACGAAAAATTTGAACTATAAATATTATGAATGGAAAGATTCTTTTGAAAGCATGAAAAATATAAACGAAAAAGATTGAAAACGTTTCTTTATAAATCTTCATAAAAAAAGTACCAACCATAAATCAAGTGAAACTCTCTTTAAAACAGCATATTTTATATTTCCCACCAACGAAAAAATATTTGATTTTAAGATTAGAAAAAACAAACTTTGTCCACAGGTCAACTTAAAAATGAAAATACTGCCCACATGATGAACGAATGTGAAAAAGTACAGCGACTAATATTTTATGTTCTAGATATTTTAGACCAGCTCTACCCTACCGAATATCCTCATGATAATAATTTTAAATTTTTTTTTTTGGATACGAAAAAAATGCAGACCAGAGGTTTTTTGGCTGTTTGTTATTCGAAAGTTTTATTTGTGAGATATATTTTAACAGAATGAAAAGTCAATTCGAAAACGAAACATTCACTTAAAAATATTTGCTTAAAAAGTTTGATAGAAAAGTTGAAAGAATATTTTCAAATGAGTTATTTATGCTGAGGCAACAAAATAAACAAGAAAAACACATAAATGAAATTAGAAATATTAAATAAAAAAAGGAAGATTAAATTTGATAGCAGTTGCTTGTGACGATTTCATATAGGTTTCATTTTTCTCGTTTCTTATTTCTAGTCTTTAAATTTCAATTTTATATTTTTTTGGTTTTATTTTATACGGGTCCAATGGATATCTTTGTAAACGTTTTTTCGTTTATTTTCGTTTTTAAATCTTGTATTTATTGTGAGGACGTCAGCATGTCAATTAGCCGGATGACGGAATAAATTACAATATATTTAAAAAAAAATAAAAAAAGTTAGTCTTACTGAACGACAAAGTTACTCGAGGAAGAGTTCATATCAAGTGAACTCCAATGAAGTCTTTGTCGGCGTTTATTAGTTAGGTGACCTAATTAACAGTACGTATTGCACCTTCTAACATCGTTAACATCGCTGACATCGTGTTCAATTTCTGTCTGCTTTCTCCATGCTATCTTTCTTACACGACTTCTTCTGTCTTTCACTTTAATATATCTTTGTTCTTCCTAAACTCACCTTACTCTTGGTCCGTAGGTTATGACGCTTCTTCAGGAGCTGAACTTATCTTTGCGGGTCTTGGTAATGTGGCCTTTGTATGGCAATTAGCCGGAGGAGGATAAACCACAATACCAGTTGGTCTTACTGAAGGACAAAGAAAGTTGAGGAAGATTTCATATCAAGTGAACTTCATTCAAGTCTTTTTCGGCGTACATTAATTAGGTGACCTAATTAACAGTACGTATTTCACCTTCTAACATTGTGCGCAATCCTGTTCGCTTTCTCTATGCTATCTTTCTAACTCGACTACTTCTGTAATTGAGTTAGAAAGATAGTATAGAGAAAGCGGACAGAATTATTCTTTATGCTTCTTTTACTCTAAAATATTTTTGTTCTTCCCAAACTCACCTTACTCTCGATCCGTAGAGCGTGTTATGGCAGGCCTTGGTAATGTGGCCTCTATATGGCAATTAGCCGGAGGAGGATAAACCGCAATACCCGTTAGTCTTACTGAACTCAATCATTTCAATAATGTTAAAATTAGCATGTTTAAATTAATATTGCACATTCTAACATCAAGTGCAATATCTGTCCGCTTTCTCTATTTTATATTTCTAACTCGAGTTTTATATATATATATATACATATATATATATATATATATATATATATATATATATATATATATATATATATATATATATATATATATATATATATATATATATATATATATATATATATATATATATATATATATATATATATATATATATATATATTATACATAGCCATTTAAATATTGCTACAATACCAAAGTGCATAAATAAATACATGGCCAGGGCAAAAAGAAGACAACAGTAGTCTTATCACTATTTTTTATAATACCGTTAAAAACTAATTGAAATATATTTTTTTATATTTTTAGTTTATTAAATAAACCTTTTGAGGGCGGTTAACTATTTGCGTTTGAAATAATTCGTAGAGCATGCTTTTGTCTACAGGTAACTTTTTAATTTTTTTTGCGTTGGTGCTTTTTAATTTTTTTTGCGTTGGTAGCAATATCCCCATAATTAAAGTAGCTATGAATAAAAGAAAAGTATATGTTTTTTAAATAGTTTTGGTTTAAAAACCTTTTAGCTTTATATAATAAACCAATTTTTTTTTATATTTTGTTTTCTATTATACTTATGTGTTCCCGCCATGAAAAATTTTCGTCGAGAAATACTCCTAAGAACGCGCACGAATGCTCTCTTTTTATATTAGAATTATCAATACATATATAGGGAAGTTTTAAAGAATTTTTTTTTTTTCGAGGAGTCTATGAAAAAGAGTGTGTTTGGTTTTACTTATTTTTAAGGATAGTTTATTCGACTTAAACCATCCAATTAAATTTGAGAGTTCCTTATTGACTGTTTCAAATAAGAAGTCGATGTTTCTATTAGAGTAAAGAGAGTTTGTCTCATCGGCGAATAAAATTGTAGTTAAAATATTAGAAAACTTATGTAAGTTGTTTATATAAACAAGAAAGAGTTGTGGTCCGAGAATTGATCCCCGAGAAACACCGCACGTGACTGTCATATATTTTGATTTTCCTTCGTTATACGATATATATTGTTTTCTATTTGTTAAGTAACTTTTGAACCAATTAATGTTTGAGCTTTTTATGCCACAATGTTTTAGTTTAACTAGAAGAATGTTATGATCAACTGTGCCAAACGCTTTGCTGAGATCTATGCTGAGACTTGTTCTGACTTTCACTCTAATTCCTTCGTTCTTGTTAAAATCACTTACTCTTGGTCTGCAAAGCGGATTATGATGTTCTCTAATTTTCTGAACTACATCGTTTAATGTCAGATCGCGGCCATTTTTCAAAATGGCCGCTATAATGACAATTTGTTTTTAGGCTCCTACATCTTGATCCAGATTAGACCTTGTGATATGTTATTTTTATGGTTGTCCGGGTCAAGAAATTTAAATTTCAATATAAAATTGACGTATTAACAATGGTTTATTTTACATGCAAACAAAATGTTACAGTTTTACAATTAAAAACAGCAGCCGTGGCGCAGTGGTTAGAGTTCTGGCTTAGAACTAGAGGTCCGAGGTTCGATGCCGGCTCTAGCCTAATAAGCGATATTGGTAAAGAAGGAGGCGTGAACTTCTAATTAAATGCTCTCCCGCTGTGCTCCGCGATAAAACCGTAAGGACTTCTGGGAGCACCTAAATAAACTAAAAAAAAAATTTTCAATTGTAAGACATTCCAAAAGTTAATCTATAACTCTATAAATCTATAAGATTGATCTATAACTCAAGTTGCAGTGATTCAGAGGCAAAATTAAAGTCACAGTTTTTTCTTATATATTCATCACGAACTGAATATATTATTGAGTAATTATTCAGCAGTTAAAGATTTTTTCAGTAATCTATCAATGTTGTCGGCAAGATCATTCACAGGCTTGAGAACGTTTCTTATTGTAGTTCTCAATTTGTCAAGAGTGAATTTCTGCATTTTGATTTTTCCGTTGTCCAATTTCACAAGTCTTCTCTGTTTGATATCAGGAGCGAAGGTGAGACGCAAATAAAATATTTTGCTGAGAAGTTAACTTTCAGATAATGAGTCTAGTATTTCAATGTCAGACTGTGTCATAGGTCCTCCATGCTTTTTACAATCTTTCAGCACTTTGAAAGTTTTCAAATTTTTCTGCTTTTTCAGTTCTTCCTTTTTCACAATAGGTAGTCTTCGGGCAGCCTGAACGGTTGCTATAAAGACTTCTTTAGATTTCTTGCTTGCTTCACCTCTTCAGACGTCCTCACCCATTTCCATTTCTTTCTCTTGTCCCCATATGCGAGCTCGGTAAAGGATGAAACTCTGAGTAGACCATTTGTCATCACTACATTTTTTTCTGGATAATGTAGTGACGGTTATGAAATCACGATATATTTTACTTCGGTTGTCAAACTTTGCAAATTTTGATTAATACCCTAGGGTGGTGAGAGGTGCCAGTTTTAACTTTTTGTAAGCAATATCCGGATTTTTGAAGAAGTTCATTTCAGATAACTGTTGAGCGTTTCTAATACTTCTTCCAGGACAGCACTGATAAGAAGGTCTTTACCAGCGGTTGATTGACTTTTCTCAGCTCTCAAGTTCAGGAATTTTTGCTTCAAAAAATGTTCGCACACCATCCCAAGATCGATAATCATCCGTGGAGATTTAACGGCCATTCACCACAAGAAGATCCATTATTGGAAATATTAAAATATCGCCGAGTTCAGCATAGATATCGACACACAACTGAAACCAATCTGTTTGAATGTACGTAGATACTGCCAGCACTAACTTATTAGAATTTATGTCAACCACACCCCTGAAAAAATGAATTATTGACTTTCTCTGTTTTATGAGCTGTTTGAAAATGTTGGCAATTTTTCCAAATCGGTTCGAAATAAATCCACAAAACCCGCCGAGCACATTCTTAGCATTCAGCCATTATTTGAACTTGTTGTAGAGAGAGACATAGCTAGCCACATGGCTTGGCAACAAAAGCTTAGAAATAGTAATTTGTCTAAGAGTATAAATGCTGGTGCTGAGAGAACTATTCTTGCTCCTCTTTTGTTTCTTATTTATATAAACGATCTTCCAAACGCCTCTAATATCTTTAAAACTATAATGTTTGCCGACGATACAAACTTATTTTACTCGTCAAAGACAATCGAAGACCTCTATGAAAAAACAAATGCTGAACTAAAAAAAGTTAACATTTGGTTTAAATCAAACAAACTGTCACTCAATATAGAAAAAACTAAGTATATACTATTTCACTCTAATCAACAAATTAAAAAAATACCCCTGAACCTACCAACAATTAATATAGAAAATATATCCATCAAAAGAGCTCTGAATACAAAGTTTTTAGGAGTTCTAATTGATGAACACATCTCCTGGAAACCCCACATAAACTACATAAACACAAAAATATCAAAGAACATAGGTTTACTTTACAAGGCAAGACCATTTTTGTCACAAAAAAGTCTCAAACTTATCTACTTCTCATTCATACATAGCTATCTCATGTATGCCAATATAGCATGGGGCAGTACCCACAAATCTAAATTACAACCACTTTACTTACGTCAAAAAAACGCTTCAAGACTAGTATACAACAAAAGCAAATTTACTCATGCTCAACCCTTACTGGAACAAATGAATGCACTAAATATATTCCAAATAAATATTTTTCAAAATATACTTTTTATGTTTAAATATAAACTAAGTCTGGTTCCAGAACATTTTACAACACACTTTTTTAAAAACAATATAAATAAATACAATACAAGAGCAACAGGCAACTTTAAGATACCTTTTGAAACAACAAGACTCTCAAAATTCTCAGTTACATATCGTGGTCCCTATTTATTTAACAAATTAGTTTCCAGAAACGATTCACTACTAAACTTAAACAACGAACACTCTCTGAAAAAAAAGCTAAAATCTACAATAATTAAATTAAACAACTGTAAGGAATTTTTTTAAATTTGAATAAATAAATAAATGTAACTTAACTTTTAATACAATTCGATAATAAATATAATATTAATAACAAGGTATATATGTAACACGTACATATATACCGCGTATGCAACTGATTTTTTATGTGTATTACACGTCTAAGAAATAGGTACTCGATGACAAGACTGACTTAAGTCTTCTGCGAGCTTCCTATGACTACAAATAAGTATTTCTTCTTATCAATCTTACACAAATTTTGTTTTTATCATATTTTATACACTAACATTATCTTGAAATGTGGTAAATTAACTTATAGTGAAACTTCTAAACTCTCCTCCAAAAAATCAGCAGATTATTTTTATTTATTGTATTTTTTATTTTATTTGGAGTAAAATAGAGATATATTTCTCGGATTATTTTTACTTGCACGTTAATATCTTGTTGTAATTGGTATTTATTTTATTCATGTCTCGGAGTTGTAAGCAACTATATTTTTATTTACCACGTATATTTTAAACTTTATATTTATGATTTAAATTTGTATATCTTTACTGCCAATCAGTGATTGGTAACTTGTAATTACTTTGTAGTTGTAAAATAAAACATGTATAAAAAAAAAAAAAAAAAAAAAAGAAATAAAAATTTTTTTGCCTACCCTAAGATGCGGCAACTTAAAAACGCCTATTTTTTGTTCCGCATTTCTGAATACTTTGTTTACAGCATGGTCCACACCAAAAATCACATGTGCGAAACATTTGATGATTTTCTGGCTGCTCACATCTAAGCTTTCTAGTAATGTCATTTTATCTCCACCTCGATCAGTCATGAAGAAGTCTATAAAATCATCTACCGTAAGGTCAGCTAGAGGTGCTAAGCATTTTAGTTTGAAACAATACGACTCTGCTCCATCTGATCCAAAATGACTAGCATTTTCTGTGTAACCGGTAGAGACTGTTCTCCTTTGATTATTTGAATTGAACATAGTTATATGATCGGTTTTAATTTCGTACATACGATGGCCCTGTGCTTAGGTTGTGTCATCAAGACTTATTGTGATGACTGAATCAACTTTATTGAATATGAGATGCTCAAGTTCAGAAACGTCGCTTCTTGAAGATACATATCAATGCATCGTGGACTGAGAAATACGTAAGTCAAATCGTTGGATGTATGCTTTTACTTCAGTTCAACAGAACCAGAGGTGTCACTGTCCGACTCCGAGATATTATCAAATTCTTCTGGCAGTGGACCAATTCTGTCCAACTACTACGTTCGCTGTAGTCACAATGATTCCAATGAGATCATTTCTGCTCACCTTGTAGTCTGCAATGCACTGAACTGTGCATCGTATTATTTGTTTATCGACAGTGCGACAACCATGTTAAACCTGGAAATGAGCAATGATCTGGCGCAGAGGAGCCAACCGTTTAGGTAACCAGCAACTGAAAATCTGATTTTTGCTTTGTCACTGCAGATTGGATTCATCCAGATTCATGATGAGAAGTTCGAATTCAGAATTAAAGTTGCTTGGAGGGCTGCCGTCAACATGTTCTGGTGATGCAGGATACGTCAGTTTTAGTGCATTTTAGTGGTCATCAAGCCGTTATGTTTTTTTCTCAGCTGATAAAAATGTTCGGTGTACTCGTTTCTTCTGCATGCTCCACTTCCTAGACACGGTGCCAAGACACATAAAAGTTTAAGGTCCGAAACAGTTATTTTGATAGAATAATTTATCTTCTTATGTCATTGTCATGCCGAATTGTTGCTCCAGTTTCTTTTAGTACAACTTGTCTTTAGTACGTATGTCGTACGCGTGTTTGGTCATCCTGCTGTTGAACTCATTTACTTTTACGTACCAATTTGTTATATTACTTCCAATTTGTTACGACTTTTATTTCTTTCTTGTTTGTGTAATTTGATGAATCTCTAATAGTCAGTGCAAAATTTCTTTGCAACATTATTGACATGTTGTCGCAACATTATTGACAACACAAGGATAAAGGTTCTTCCCAATCCAATCTTCGATGAGTTCGGCTGCTATAGTTTTATTGGCAGCCTCTTAAGACAGAGTCTTCTGTTCTGGTTTCGTGGTGCACAGATGAAGTATTCAACCCAACATGTGTGCCTTAGTCAGGAGTTTAGACCGAGCGATGAATTTTACCGTTCGCTGTAAGAGGCATTTCACAACACAATCACGTCTTTTATTTTTTCGCCATTGCACAGCTTTCTCCTAAATGTATCTTCTCACCAAGTGAGCACGGTTCACTTGATGAGAAGATACATTTAGGAGAAAGCGGTGCAATAGCGCAAAAAACGAATAAAATAACATATTCTTTTAAATTATTCGAATATCTTGACAAATACGGTAATCTAAGTGTGTGTTTTTTTTTTGAATTCCCCAGCCCGAAAACATTACAAATGACATAATTACTAGACCTGTTTTGGAGAAGAAAATTAATAGGCTTCGAAAAATGACAATTTTGAAAAAATGGCTGCGATCGGGCATAAGGACTAAAAAGGGCTAAAGGGCAATAGGCTAAAAATTCTCCGATAGTTGTGTTCAGCGCATCAAATGGTCTCAAGATTCACTCGTTCCGAAAAAAATTTGTAATTTACCCTAATATCACATCCTTACTAAATGTTACGTTGAATAAGATAAGCTTAACAACTTTATAATTTTTTATCTTTGGCAATTTACTTAATATATCGTTGTTATTTTAAAATTATTTCAATGATTTATTTTTATAATGTCTTCTATTACATATGGCTACAGTCGTTCATAAAACAATCTATGAACGTAGCTATTTCGCTATGTCATAGTGTCATTTATTTTTACATTTAAAATATAAAGATAAAATTATTAAAAAAGATTAATAAAAGTGCAAAACTCGCAATTCTAAAATATGAAATTTTTTTCTTATTTTAAAAATTTTATTCTTATTTTAGGAATTTTTTTTTCAGGATTTTTTCCTAAGACATTGTTAATTTTCTTAAAAGAAAAAAAAATTGCTTTACCCTTTTCTTTTAATTAATTCTTAAAACATGAAAAACAAAATTATTTTACTTTTTTAAGTGTTTTCAAAAAACGTTTGGTATATTTCTTTAGGAAATAATATCTTAATTTAGAAACAATTCAAGAGGTTGAAAGATTTATTTTTACGTGATATAGCATAACATATTTTATAACGAAAATAATTTTCTAAAATTCCCCCATCCTTTTTTTTTTTTTTTTTTTTTTTTGTAGTTATTAAGATTTTCCAAGAAGTCCTTACGGTCTTATCACAGAGCACCGCGGAAGTGCATTTATCTAGGAAGTTCACGCCTTTTTTTTTTATCTCCAAATTTTTTTGAAGGCTGCTGCTTTAAGGGTTAATAAAGAAACCCTCATGAAAGAACAAGAATTGCTTCTATGAGGGTAATTTATTAAAGCTGATGCATTTAGTTTAACTTTAACGCCGGACTTATTATTAAGCGTGTCAAAGCGTTTCCGCAGTGCCGCCTTATGTTTCATTTAGATTAGCAGAAATAATTCTTTCTCGAATATTGCGACAGCGGATGATATGATTTTACAACCTACCACATTTTAAGCTCGCAAATGTCTCAAGCAGTGATTGTCAACGAGATCTTAAAGTGCATCAACCTAAATGAGGAGCAGATAGCTCGTCAATCTGGTGATGTAGGATAGAATGGGAATGATCAAAGCGCCCCAAACGAGTATGTGTCTGGCCAGCCTTTTTTATGTTTCATGCAATGCGCCTGTAACAGATTCAGGCCCGACATTGCTCTAAATGGTTTACATGGGTGTAGCTAAACTGCTGCAAGTGTCATTTCAGTTTTGTTTAAATTGTCAGTGAGGGCCTTAAAGGTCTTTGCCAAGGTGACTTTGGTATACGTACTGACTGCGTATTCATGCGTATACGTACTGGCTGTTTACTTCCAAGAGATTTGTAATACACTCTTGTTTTTATACTCATACAATTTCTAAGATTGATCGCATTAGCAAAATATTCTTGACAAGAACCTACGGTAGATTCGTAGTCCTTTCCGCGCAATTTTAAAAATATTTTTTTAACTTGCGCGATAGCTTGATCTAGAATGAAGGCTAATACAAACTTGTAAGAAGCCCCAGCCCATTTAAAAATGATTACCGAGTTCCGCAAGGTAGCTATTGGGTCTTCAAATAATTTCTTGATGCCTATCGTACTATGATCTTATAAAATTTTTGATTTAATTGCGTTGGATTTTTTTCTTTTATATGAGGGAGGTTGTTCTTTATCCTATCGATGCTCTATTTATGGTAATTATGGTAAACACAACTCACTCTTGCGTAATGTAAACGAAATTATTACACGTGAATTTCTTGGCCTAGTCTGCTACTCGATAAGCGTTAATGCGAGTCTCATAAGCGCGCGATAAACTGGGGAATCCAGTATTACCGCGTACTTTTGTCCGAGGCCCTTCGGATAAGATGCTTTTCTAAAAATATAGATTAAAAGTTTTTATAGACAATTTTTAGGCATGCGTCGCGGAAAATGTTAGCTTTTGGCTCAACCTCTGCTCGAAGGCAATCATAAATGTGAAGGATCTATGATGATCTTTGAGCTTTTGAAACATTCTTTGAAGCCTTCATCCGTGAATTGTTACAAAACTATGTTCCAACAAAAAGCAATGACAGTAATCTATTCTGTCCAGTGCATTTAAGCTACAACTTCACTAGAAAGTTCTTGAATAAGCTCTTATTTTATTTTTTATTTTTAAACTCGCAGAAAAATATTTTGCTAACGAAGGTTTTTAAACTTTATATTTTTATCCTTTTGAGGATTTTTTTAACTTTTCTAAAGATAACTTAAATATTATTAAAGAAACTCAAATGAACTTGATAAAAACATCATACTTTGATGCCTATAATCTTGAAATTAAAAATAAAAAATTCTATATTGAATTTTAACATAAGAGGCATGTGTCAAAACTTTAAATATCAAAAAACTCTTTAAATTTAAAGAGTTTTTTGATATTATAAACTACAGGTTTAACGTCATTGCTGTGTCAGAGATTTGGCATGAAAAAACACGCTCCTAAAGTTCTCAACCTTGAAAATGGCGTTAGAATATCTACAAACAGGTAGAAACCTCTGTTTAAAAAAATTATCGAAAAATACTGAATATTATTTGCTAATTATATATATATATGCTGTTTTGTAATCATTTAATTCAATTCAATGTCTTCTTTGACGTTTTTATGTAATATTTGTAACGGTTTTTTGTACTAAATGTTACGTCTGATGACGATCTGTTTGTATGCAACTGTTGTTTTATGCTTTACCGTAAAAACCCCTAATTCCGGATGTAACCTAATTCCGGATGGATTTAGTTAAAAGTTTCATAACTCCCAAAAGTTTTTAATATGAAAGTGTATTAAAGAATATGGATAACTTTAAACAAAAAGAAGAGCGAGAGAGTCGAATCCAGCTAGCTATTCAAGCTATTACTGAAAAAAAAAGTCATACCTACAAGCTGCTAAGTGTTATAATGTGGCAAAATCTACACTTTTTGACAGAACAAAAGGATCATCTAATAATCGAGGAGCGCCAAGAAAGATGAGCAACATCACTGAAGCCATTATTGTTGATTTATTAAAATTTATGAGTGATATAGGCTTGAATAGAAAAGACGTGTTTATTGTTGTTGAAAACTATTAAAAAGAATCAAACCAATGTAGTCTATTAAAAGACGGCTAACTGACTAGAAAATGGTACTCCGGTTTCATGAATAAATATCGTAAAGAAATTTGCCCAAGAAAAGTAAGCGGTATGCAAACTATTAGAGCTGTGGCCACACAACCAGCTATAATTGACAATTGGTTTGAGCAATTAGCAGTAGCATATAATGAACATAATTTAGGCGATAAACCGTTTCAAATATTTAACTGTGATGAGTCTGCTTTGCAATTTGATCAAGGCAAAGTCAAAGTTATTTGTAGAAAAGGAACAAAAAACTCTAAAAAGCTAGTACCATCGAATGAAAAGCAAATGACGACAATCTTGACTTGTTGTGACGCATTCGGTAATTATTTACCTCATCAAATAATTTATAAAGGCAAATATGTTATGAAAGACTGGTGAAAAGGCGGTGCCCAGAATGTTAATTATAACAGTAGTAGTTCAGGCTGGAGGGAATCCGAACATTTTTTGTCGTGGTTTAAAACAGTTTTTTTGCCTCACGCAAACAAACTTTCAGGATTTAAAGTTCTAATACTTGATGGCCATGCTTCACATACGAGCTTAGAGTTGAAAAAAAAGTTTTAGAAAATTCTATTTTACTTTGGCGTTTGCCGGCTCATACCAGCCATTTTTTACAGCCACTAGATGTTGGCGTTTTTAAAACAGTAAAAGGCGCATGGAAGAGAATTGTCGAAAGTTATTTAACTAAAAATCACTTTCAAAGCCTGACTAATCGACATTTTGCAGCCATGTTTAAGGATCTCATCCAAAATGGTGGGTTTAAACCTGAAAATGCACGGAGTGGTTTCAAAAATACTGGTATATTTCCACTCGATCGTTCGCAAATTTTTTCTAAAAAAACTTCCATTGGTGCTGTGTTTCAAGTTGCCGAAAACAACAATATTGAAAATTTATTTAATTCTTCAACAGTATCTAGTCCATTAGTTATGGGAAATGCTACCAATACACCTAACACACCGTCAAGAATGTAAAATCGTGAATTTTTGCTTAAAAGCTTTGCTACTTTGAATAATGCTGTTCAACAAGTGGGCAAAGATATAAACAAATCAGTGTTAAATATGCTTCGAGATCAATTGACACCAACTCTAAATAAAAGAGTTCAAAAAAGTGAGAGAATAAAGCGACCAGCTAATTATAATATGACTTCCGCAGATGCCATAGCTTACGATGAAGCTGAACAAGCATCAAAAAAAAAAAAATTAGATGAACAAGCTGCAAAGTAATTTACTAGAGAACAAAAAAAGATTTCCACTGCTACTCAAAAAGCGAAAAATGCACAGAAAAGAGAAGAAAAAAAAAAGTTGAGACAAAGTCAGTCGTCTAAAATACCAGGTAAAAAAGGTATAAAGACAAAGAATTAATTAGAAGACCCTCATTTTCCTCAAGCTCAAATAAAATTTTAGTATCTGATGATCTTCTATGTTATTCTTGCGAAATTAATTGGACAAATAACTTAGATAACCAATGGCTTGCGTGTGAGCAGTGTTCAAATTGGTCATGCATTGAATGTGTCTTTGATTATCGTCCAACCATGGAATTTATTCGTAACGAATGTGTATAAAATAGTATATATTCTTTTTTTATTAAATGATTTCATTTTTTTAATGGATTAAAATAATTATTTTAATGTTAGTATTATTTGTGTATGTGTTTTTCTGTATTTTATACGCATCCGGAATTAGGGATATAAACACCTAATTCCGGATAAAAACAATATTTTTTAAAAATAAAATAAAAGATAGATTTATATTGCAAAAATAATATTTTTTATATCGTTTGATTTGTCTTGTTATGAAGTTTATTTAAAAAAATTATTTCAAAATTCTTTATATTCAGCAAGTTATGACAATTTAAGTCCTAAACCATCCGGAATTAGGGGTTTTTACGGTATAACGGGTGATGCGGAAGTTATCGGACAAAATAAAAACGTCAATAACTTATTTATAAATAAAAAAACAAACTACTATTATATTTTTTTTTAAATAAAGCATTTATCTTTTAATAAAAATATATTATTTTGTATATGAAAAAATACCACCATCTGCAATTGATCTCAATTTTGCACTGACGCCTTTCATATGCGACTGTAAAAAGTTTAAATCAATTTCTTGCAGTTTTAGTTTACCGCGATCAATCAAAACTTTCTCTGTTGAAGCTTGCCAATCTCCCTCGTTAATCTTCTGTGCCAAATGTCCCCAAATATTTTCAATTGGTCGTGCTTGAGGCACATTTGGGGATTGGATTTATTTGTTTAAATATATTCAAGTCTTTTTAGGTTATCATATATTGTACTACGAGCAAATCCTTCCTTTACAAATTGATTTACGATTTGTTTTTTTTTATATTAGGTTTATTTACAAAAAAAATTTTTAGTCGCTTTCAGCTGCATAATATATATATATATATATATATATATATATATATATATATATATATATATATATATATATATATATATATATATATATATATATATATATATATATATATATATATATATATATATATATATATATACATATATATATATATATATATATATATATATATATATATATATATATATATATATATATATATATATATATATATATATATATATATATATATATATATATATATATATACATATATATATGCTTTGAGTGAGTCAGGTTCTTTAACAAAATCAAAAATGAATAAAGTATCAAAAACTGTAAATACAAAAACCATCATAATTACCATGTTACAATTAATTACAATAAACCTGTCATTCACTAATATTTGTATTCTTCGAAGTAACTTTTCTTCTGTGGAGTCTTATCTCTTGAAAAGTTCACCAGACCTACTTACTCTTCGTGAGACTAATTTGAGTTCAGCTGTCTCATCTTGTGATCATAGTGTTGATGGTTATTTTCTTTCAATTTGTAAAGACTCCAATAGCCACATGCCTGGCCTGCGCATTTATATTCGTAAGAATTCAGATATTTGTCAGGAAACTAGATTTGAATCTACAGACTATTTATTTATGTGCTTTTGTTTAGCACTGCTTCACTCTATCGCCTTTCTATTTTCTTTATCCTTCAGCCAATGTCGTTAATGTTGGTAACTTTAATGCTCATCACATTTAATGACTTGGCTTTAGTGTCAATAACTTTGCAGGCGTTAAGG
The DNA here is from genome assembly GCF_038396675.1 of Hydra vulgaris. Classification (NCBI taxonomy): domain Eukaryota; kingdom Metazoa; phylum Cnidaria; class Hydrozoa; order Anthoathecata; family Hydridae; genus Hydra; species Hydra vulgaris. The sequence continues at coordinate 5,207,202 of NC_088930.1, read as the reverse complement.
CCCACAACTTTTGCCTTTCTCAATATCTAATACAAAAGTCAACTTTCCATCTCGCTTTCCAGATAATCCGAATCATTTACCTATTTGACTTATGTCTTGTTTCTGTCACTGATCCTAGTCAGTGCTCAGTTTCTCCAAATTCACCCTTGGATGCTAATGATCATAGTTTTATCACTCTTAAAATATTATCTCATTTTTTCATCATCAAAATCCTCCTATTTTTGTACCTCTTACAACTAACTTAAAGCTGTCTGAGACTCTTTCCGTAATTTTTTTCGTGATGGACCTTAGGTAGAAATCTTTAACGCCGAAGCCCGCTATTCTCAGGTCATGAAACCTCATATTTCATCTCAAAAAATTAGGCATTCGTGACTTCTGGAGAATCTATAACAGTATCTATACAAGAGCAAATCTGTTATTTCACCTCTCTTTTATGGTTCAGATTTTGTCACCTCAACTAAAGACAAAGATTAATTATTTGCTAAGAACTTCTCATCAATATCACCTATTGATATAACTAGTCACGTTATACCTGATATAGTCAACAAACAAGTTATTCTATTGTCTGACCTTCTTATCACTCCAGCTTCTGCATCTAAAGTGATTTCCTGCTTCGACTTTTCTACGGCTTGGGATCCGGACAACATACATGTTATAGTTTTGCAGAAGTGTTTTCCGGAGCTGTTGTCTATACTTTCAAAACTATTCAACGAGCGCTTATCAGAGTCTTGTTTTCCGTCCTGGTGGAAAGCGGCATCTGTTATCATTATTTCAAAAATTCTGGAGATCAATCTGGCTCATCTAACTACCGTCCCTTTAGTCTTCTTATTATCATAAGCAAGGTTTTTGAGTCTTTGAGTAATTATTAAACACTTGATCTCTCATCTTGAAATTACTTTGTGAAAATCATGATGGATTTCGATCTTCTTGTTCTACTGTTGATTTGTTAACGGAATAACTGATAATTTTTATCGTGCATTAGATAGATGTAAAGAGACTAAGGCTATCGCTCTTGACATATTTAAAGTTTTTAATAAAGTTTGGCATTCTGGTCTGCTTTATAATCTTTCTTCTTAGAGGATTATCAGGTAACATCTTTAAAATTATTGAATCCTTCCTTTCCAATCGTATTATAAAAGTTGTCCTCGATGTACAGCACTCTTTTTCATATCCTGTAACTTCAGGGGTTTCTCAAGGTTCTATCCTTGACCATATACTCTATTAAATTTACATTAACGATCTCCCAGAAATTCTCAATCCAAAGGTGGCATTGTTTGCTGATGATACTACCATTTATTCTTGTCTTGACAAAAAGCCAGCGTAGTAACTTCCTATTTTTCTTGGAAATCAAATATCAAATCGATTTCAAAATTAGCATCTGCTAAGGTTGCATATCTTTATTGTGCTCGTCGCTTTCTTACTCAGGATTCTATTCTTTATTTCTATAAATCTCAAATCCGTCCTTGTATGGAATACTGTTGCCGTATCTAGAGCGGATCTTCCGATGACGCTCTTTCTCTTTTAGACAAGCTGAACAACGTATTGTAAGCATAGTTGGACCTGCTCTTGCAGCCAACCTTCAACCATTATCATATCGTCGTAATGTTACGTCTCTTTCTCTTTTCTATAAATACTTTAATGGGCACTGTTATCTTGTTCTATAAATTTCATCATTTCTCTTCCAGTAACTTCCAACTTTATTAGTGGTGCTAGCAGCCTTGTTTAATGTGAAGATATTAAAAAAATAAAAAGTAAAAACATTCAGACACTCAATTTTCAATTTCTTCGTAGAAATTGAAGTGCTGTTCAGTCAATGCGTGTCCTATCGATGAAAAAAATTTTTGGCAGAAGGGGGCGAGATTAGTCAATACGGCAGGTGGGGTAGCAGCTTCTAGCATGTGATTTGATTGTATCCTGAACCGGTTTTGCTTTGTTTTTTGCGCATGGATATGGGACAAATTACTTTGCTGTGTCTTCTGCCCCATTCTGGGCATTTTTAATCAATGCATGGTTTTCATTTAAATTGTTACAGACAACAAATTTCATTTGTTGTTTGTAACGATTAGTATTAACAGTTTTATAGGTATCTGTAAGAATTATTATTAACAGGTTTCAGTTTTACAGGTGTTTGTAACAATTAGTTTCAGATGTTTATGGTGTACCACACCTTTTGGATCCCACCAAACATAGAGTATTGCTTTCTTACCGAATGAATCTGGTTTTTCATTTGATGTTGATAATTGTTCCAGATTAACCCATGATTTTTTTTCGTCAAGTATTCTTATAATACATCTGTTATTTTGACAAACAATTCAATGCAAAACTGATTTTCTTTTGTATCTTTGAAGCAATATTTTACAAGTGTTTTTACGGTTTTCTATCAGTCTTTCATTTAATTCATGTGGCACCCATTTTCTACACTTTTGATGCAGCATTTAAAATTTCTGAGATTTGCTTTTGACTCAAAGTACCATTTTTATCCAATGTTGCTTTCAATTCGGCGTCTTTAAACTTTTTTGGCGACCTTCTACATTCTTCATTTTAAAAACTCAAAATCATCATCTCTGAACCGTTGAAACCATATTTTTGCTTCTGATAGAGCACGATCGTCATATGCTTTGACAAGCATTCAATGCAACTCAGCAGTACTTTACTTCAAATAAAAACTAAAAATTAATGCTTTCCGCAAATCCTCGCTTTCTGGTAAAAATTTCATAAATTTTAACACGATTTAAAAAAATGTTGTTTGTTCAATGACTTGATATATATTAACTATGTTTGACAGATGCTATAGCAATCAAGCAAAAGAAAAACAAAGGGTCGTTTGCAACAATTATTCCCTATTTACACATTTGAATCTTAACGCTCACTTCAAACCGGTACACATAGTAACGTTATAATAATCACTGTATATTATTGCTGAACTTAATACTGCTGTTACCCATTCGTGCGCGTTTGACACGGAGTTTTTAGCATGCTTGGCCTTTTAATACTTCTATTTATATTTTTGACCACACGATGAGGTATTCTTAAATCTTTATAATATGTTAATATCTGCTTAATTAGTAATAAGATCGAAAACTTTTTAATTTTTAACTTCTGTAGTAAAGGATTTGATGGCTTCTATAGTAAAGGATAAACCTTATGTTGTTTTTAAATTAGTAAAGTAACTTTCAAAGTCAGATAATTTATTTAATTTATGCATTTTAATAATAACACAAATCAAGTCCTTTGTCAATTGTATTTAAAGTATATTAATCTGTAACTTTTATTTTTAAAAATTAGAAGACGATACTGACTCTAGAAGTCGATACTCTTTTCAAAGGTCAAAAGGGAAAAATCTTGATAAAGTTGGTGTTTTTCTCCAAAATCCTTGCATCTCATACGGTCGACTCTATGTTGCGTGTTCAAGAACAAGATCCATTAATACCTTATTTTTTAAAAATTACAGAAAATTTGTTAGCTTTTATTATATTAAAAACCAGGTCTGAGAATTTATGCTTTTGTTGATAAATAAATTTTGGTTAAAAGACGGGTTTCCTTTTTAATAATAGCTCCTCCCCATTTAAACATTTAATAGTTTTTATTTTCTTTCATTAAATATGTCTGATTTAAATTTATTGTTTTTTTTTTATCAAGGTATACAAAGTGTTATAACAAAAGTTTTAGTAACTCTCATTAAATTTTCAGGATTTTTTGTATAGAGAATAGTTTCTCCATAATAATATTTAAATGTTTTATATATATATATATATATATATATATATATATATATATATATATATATATATATATATATATATATATATGTATATATATATATATATATATATATATATATATATATATATATATATATATATATATATATATATATATATATATATATAAAGATATACTCTTATACAGTGGTGGCTCAAAAAATTAGAGCCACCATAAAATTTCCACATTTTTAAGGTTTAGGTGCCAAAATCACCGATTTTGGCATACATTGAATTTCTAAATCAATTGGTTCATGAACATTTAGGTATTTTAGAAAAAAAAACGATGCTAACTTTTATATGTTTTATTACAAAAAAACAAAAATTTAACATCTACATCGACATCAATATTTTGTATGACCAACTTTAGCTGCGATGACTGTTGCAACTCTCCTTGGCATGCTCTCTATCAAATTTAAGCACTGTTTTTGAATGTTTTCGTTATGGTGCCATACTTCAATTAATCTTTCAATTAATTTTTGTTTATTGGTTACCAAAATTTTCGACATTTCCCGCTTTAAAAGTTCCCATAAATTTTCTATTGGATTTAGGTCTGGTGAATTTCCTGGCCGGGTTTTTGTTGTCTAAATACTTAGATACGCTTTTTGCTTTATGGCACGAAGCCGAATCATGTTGGAAAATAAATTTTCCATCTTGAAACCACTCCTTTGCCTGAGGTATGAGGCGTTCCTCGAGAACTTTAATGTACTGATCCTGGCGCATCGTATTTTGTACAATATACAGCCTTCCTGTTCCCTGGCCACTTATAACAGACCACACCATTATTTTGAGTGGGTGTTTTACTCTTTGCACCAAACAGTCCTCATTAAACTACTCGCCTTCTCTTCTTCTCACAGAATTGATTTTATCCGTCATGATCTCCATAGTGGATTCGTCTGAGAAGCAAACCTTAAAAGTCAAAGTTATAAAAATTAAAAAACACCATTTTTTTTAATAAGTAGCCAATGTATGTAAAAGAATTCAGTTTATAAAAATGATTTTTTTCAAATATACCTTTTTCCAATCATCAACAGTAAAGTGTAAATGATTTTTTGCCCATTGTAGGCATTTTTTTTTCACAGCTTCAGTGAGTTTGGGTCTGATTGCAGGTCTACAAGCTTTAAAGCCCGGTTCTGCCAATCTTCTAAGAAGAGTTTTTTGATTTTCTCCTATTTTCCACCACTATATCTCTTATTTTTCTCTCTGTACGAGGGGTTGTCACTCAATGTCTGCCACAGTTTTTCCTCTTTTCTGACAACAATGGTTTATTTATCCCCATTTTTTCATAATTCTACCGACTGTTGCCCTAGAAACCTTTACATTCTTTGCTATTTTTCTATTGGAGCTATTTCCAGCCAATATAAGGACCTGAATCAGTCCAATTAGAAATGGTAAAATATCCTTTTGTTATCCCATTGCTTTAAAGATAACAAAAAAAAAAGGTTAGGTTATGTTAAAAAATAAAATAAACAGAGACAAAAAAATATTAGATTTTTTAAACATTCAAATAGAAGAAGCACTTAACTTTGTTCAGAAAAAAAAAAATTTTTAGTAAAAAATATGAAAATAAAAGTAATTTGTTTTTGGACTAAAATATTGCTGTCAAAAATCCACGTGTATTCAAAAAACTATCGTTAATAACTCAAATGCTACTAACTTCATTAAAATGCAATAAAATGTGTTGCCACTATGATAAAATAATGCCAAGATGTGACGTAATGCATATTTGTGACATTTACTAATTGAAATTAAATAACTACAAACAATTTGGTATTTCAAATACGTATTTTATGAAGAACTTAATTTTGGTGGCTCTAATTTTTTGAGCCACCACTGTATATATATATATATATATATATATATATATATATATATATATATATATATATATATATATATATATATATATATATATATACATATATATATATATATATATATATATATATATGTATATAAAGATATATGTATATATATATATATATAAAGATATACTCTTACATATATATATATATATATATATATATATATATATATATATATATATATATATATATATATATGTATATATATATATATATAAAGATATACTCTTACATATATATATATATATATATATATATATATATATATATATATATATATATATATATATATATATGTATACATATATATATATATATATATATATATATATATATATATATATATATATATATATATATATATATATATATATATATATATATATACAGAGAAGAGAGAGAGATACAGGGAATTTTTTCACAAACTCCAAAATTAGCAAAAGTCATACCAATATTAAAAGGTGGTGACATTGAGAATATAATTAACTATCGTCCAATTTCACTACTTTCTGCATTCTCTAAAGTTTTAGAAAGAATTTTGTACAATAAAATTTATAATCATTTTACTATAAACAATTTATTATACAGCAATCAATATGGATTCCAAAAAACCAATTCCACTGAACATGCCATTCTACAATTTACAAGAAATATATCTGACTCATTTGAAAATTTTCAATTTACTTTAGGTGTTTTCATTGACTTGGTAAAAGCTTTTGATACTATTGATTGCAAAATTCTTTTTAAAAGTTGGAGTGGTATGAAATTACTGGAAATATATTAATTTGGCTAAAAAGTTACCTAAATAATCGAAAACAATTTGTTTATGCGGATAATAAGGTATGATCTAATTTGTTAAATATTTCATGTTGAGTTCCTCAAGGATCCATATTAGGACCCCTCCTGTTTCTAATATATATTAATGATCTACCAAAAGCTTCTAACCTAATGAAAATTATGTTTGCTGATGATTCTTACCTTTTCTTTTTATCGATAGCATAATTATTCAAAAAGTTCTAGTGACAAGATTTTTAGGTATATATACTAAAGAAAATCTTACATGGAAAAGCCTCATTGCTAACTTGTGCAATAAAATTTCAAAGAGTATAGGCATTTTTATACAAAATAAGAAACGTTCTTGATAAATATACCTTAATTCAATTATATTATTCGCTAATTCATTGCCATATTAACTATGCAAACATTGCTTGGGGTAGCACTTATAAAAGTAAACTTAAACCTCTCTATCGGCAACAGAAGCATGCAGTACGCCTTATAAATTTCAATGACTGTTTTGCTCACGCCAAGCCTCTTTTACATGATATGAAAGCACTCAATATGTACAAGTTAAATGTTTTTAATATTCTTTGTTTTATGTATAAAAGACCCACCTATCACCCGTTTCTTTTCGTAACTTGTATTTACAAAGAGATAGAAATAAATATATTTAAAGGAACGATAATTTAATTCAACAACCTTTTTCTCAAACGAATTTTGAAAAAAAATTTATTTCATTTCGCGGACCATTTTTATGGAATGGTATAGAACACATATATATATATATATAGAACAATACTTTTAAAGATCTTAAAAATCTTAAAAAATTCATTTTTTCAACAGAAAATATACTAATATACTTTTAAGTTTTTGAAAACTCCTTATCTATATTAGTATATGTATATATTTATATGTATATGTATATATTTAATGTATTTTTTTTTTTATTTATTTAATTATTTTGGTTTTTTTATCATCAAGCAATTATTTAATATGTTTTAGTTTTTAAGTTTTAGAACTCTTCTTTAAATAAATAACAAGAAAAAACATTGAAAAAAAGTAATAATAATAAAAAAAAAGAATTAAAAAAAAAAAAATTAAAAGTATATATATATAAGAAAAAGAAAATAAAAAAGAATAGATGTATGCGTATCTGCTAATATATGTATGTAGGCTACGTTTGGAGGTAAACCATCCTTTGGTAGTGGCTCGACGTTTTTGTCTTCAGAAGCATAAACTTTAATTTATATATTTGGCAGCGTCGTGGCGTTTTTTGTTGTCAGAAGCGTAAACGGAAATTTGGTAATTTGGCTTAACACACATCGATAATCATCGTATGACTTAGGCCTTTTTGCACAACCTTTTGAACAATCTGGAAATGTATTATATTCAGTCTGGAAATAAGATTATATTGATTATATTCAGTGATATATAGTGAATAATATATAGCGATTAATAAGATTCAGTGATTATTTTCGACAAATTAGATTTAGTGTGCGCAAGAGATTTTTTTACGCAAAAACTTTTGACGTGAACGGATGTGCTTTTGTAAACTAAATTAAAAATAGCTAAATTTACTGTTTCTCAAATTAAAGACCTATTAGATATTCATGAGAATACTTTATTAAAAATATTTAACGATAAGTTTGATAAAATGGAAATTAAGCTATTAAATCTTCAAGAAGAAAATACAAAACTAAAAAAAGAAACTAATGAACTAAGGAAATCGGCGGAGTTTCTTAGCGAGAAATATGAAGCAATTGTTCAAGAACTTTCTGAAATGAAAAAAAAGCCAAACTTAACATCAAACCAAAATGATATTACAAACGTTGTTGTCAAAGACAAACTAGCTGAGTTGGAAGACAGGAGCAGAAGAAACAATCTAAGGTTTACGGGAATTGAAGAAGATGAAAACGAAACGTGGGAATTGAGCGAGGAAAAGATTCAAAATGTTTTAAAGACAAAACTTGGATTTAAAGATAATGTTGAAATTAAACGGCCGCAAACGAGTGGGGAAAAAAGTAGCGATGGAAAAAGGTTTAACAGAACCATAAGAGTAAAATTTTTAAACTACGAAGACAAAAAAACTGCGTTGGATAACTATGTTCATTTAAAATTGTGGAACGATCGACTTTACGTAATCGAAGACTACAGCGAAAGAACTTTAGAATTGCGAAAACAGTTACTTAAAGAAGCAAAAGATTTGAGAGTTAAAGGTAAATATGCTAAAGTTGTATATAATAAACTTGTAACACGCGACTTTTAAGAATTTCTTTTATCTTAGAGTTATTGATTTTATCTTCATTTTATTTATTTTTTTTAATTTTTATTGTTTTTAAATACAAAAATGGATTCAAATTGCTCTAAGAAACAGATGCTTTACAAAGCAACTGCAGCTATTTTCATACTTTTGAAATAAAAGAAAATTCATATAAATATAAAAAGTTTAAAAAAATTTTGAAAATCTTTACAATAGTTTTGAGGAAAATCTAACTATTTTTAGAGTAATTTGCCTAACTGAAATCTGGTGTAGTTCTGATGACTCAAATTTAGATAATAATTTTAAAATACCGGGCTATAATTTAATTTCATTAGGGCGGAAAACAAATAAACGCGGCGGTGGTTTAACTATTTATGTAAAAGAAAACCTACGGTATTTTGTTAGGCATGACATGAGTATTTCTGACGTCAATATAGAGGTTCTAACGATTGAAATATTGAGCAATAAAACTAAAAACATTGTAATTAGCTGTTGTTATCGCCCACCTACTGGCGAAATTAAAACATTTAGTACATTTTTACATGACGATATTATAAATAAAAGCCACGAAAAGAAATTACTTTACATATTAGGTGATCTGAATTTAAATTGCTTTGAGTATCACGTCAAAAAAGACATTAATGGGTTTTACAATGGCCTATTTGAAAATGGAGCAGTTCCTCTAATAAACAAACCAACAAGAATTACTCAAACAACAACTTCCTTAATTGATAACATTATTACCAATGATATTTTTAATAATTCGCTTAAAAAATTCATTATTAAAAGTGACATATATGATTATTTCCCTATTTTCTTTTCAATAGATATTTATGCGAAAATTTTATATAATGAAAAAAAATCATTTAAAAAACGACTTTTTCATAATAAAAACCTAGAATCTTTTAAATATTAACTTTCTTTAGTTAATTGGGTCATTATTAACTTTTCTGAAGACATTAATTTAATATACAAATCTTTTTTTTAAATTTTTTATGAAATTTATGACATCAATTTTCCCAAAGTAGAAATAAATTACAAATGTAAAAAAACTAAATCGCCATGGATTACTAATGGTATTCTAACATCTTCTAAAATTAAACAAAAACTTTATATACAAAATATCTGAAATCAAAAATAACTGAGAGTAAGACCATTTATAAAAATTATGTAAGACTATTTGAACGCCTAAGGAAAAATTTAAAATCAGTATACTACACTAATTTACTTGAAAAATACAAATTAAACTCTAAACGCACTTGGCAACTAATAAACGAAATTACGGGTAACACTAAAAAAGTATTGCAATCTTTGCCCTCAGTTATTAAAGTTGATGATAATTTTTTCTTGATCAAAAAACAATTTCTTCCGAATTTAATAAATATTTTGTATCTGTAGGATACAAAACCAAATTCCAAACCCTAAAAAATTAATGAAGGCAACATATGACCCTCTTAACTCGTACCTAAATTTTTTTGATTTGTCTTTTGAAGAGTTTGAAAGTGCTTATAAATTGTTAAAGCCAAATAAAGCAGTTGGTCCAGATGATGTCAATGGGATTGTTATTATAAACTGTTTTGATGTTTTAAAAGACATTCTTTTCCAAATTTTTAAATGCACTATTAATCAGGGAGTTTTTCCTGATGATTTAAAAAAAGCAAAAATTATTCCTATATTTAAAGAAGGAGAAAAAACGAATGTAAAACACTATCGTCCAATTTTTATCCTCTCTATTAAAGGTTTACAATATTAACTAATGTAAGTCAATATTCTAAACGTTAGATCGACGTTTAGTAAACGTTTAGTTTTGAAATATACATTTCAAATTAAGCGTCGATATATAGTCAATAATAGGTCGCTAAACGTTTTATCAATTTTTCGACCAATTTCGACTAAATATTGACTAATTCTAAACCAATCTGTTACTGGGATATAGACCAAATTAAGAACAAGTTTAGAAACAGTCGCGTGTGGAACAGAATTACCACGACCCGTATCGTACGGGTCGTGACAGCTAATTTAATATTAATATTATATCTGTTGACTTTTTTTAATTGTTTTGTTTCTTTGGTCCTATAAAACTTGCTTTTTATTTTTTAGTTTTAGATTTATATAAACTCCTTTATAAATTTAAACATATTTAAACTATTTTATAACTTTGCTTATACAACATTAATATCACTTAACATTGATTGTTACATACCTTTTTTCATTGTGTCAAATTTTGATTAATAAACTTTATAAAATAAGATACTCGCATAAATATTTTAAAATCTGATTAGGATTAGGATCATCATGATCACCCTGTTATTGATATCATGTAACCCAGAGCTACCTGCACCATTTATACCATGTATTTGTAGTCTTGTTGTTAATTATTTTTATTATTGTTGCTTTTTATGTTCTGAACGTCAAACGTTCAGAAGGATGCGTTATCTCATTCATTCTTTGTCTCTCATGTTAGTTTATTCACTTTTTCCTTTTTTTGTGTTATTTGTCTTACTTTTTTAAATATTATTGTGCTTCTTTTTATTTTGTTTTATTTTCATTTGGTTGCAATATAACTATATGAGTGACCACAAACCTAATTTTGTAAAATTATAAATAACTTTGTAGTTTTTTAAATTTTATGGTTAAATAAATGGATAAAAATACTTATGGTTCAAATTACCTATTTGTCGAGAAATTAGGTTTGAGTCCTCTAACCATTCTTATATGTGCTTCCGGTTAGTAACTTTTCACTCTACCACCTTTTTCTTTATTGTTCTCCTTCTTCTCAAGGCTGCATTCTTTTTGATGTAATTTCTGATCAAATAAACCACATCCTTTTTCTTTATCCCTCTGACAATACTGTTACGATTGGTAACTTGAATGCTCATCGCACTGAATGGTTTGGCTTTAACACCACTAAACCTGCTAACACTAAAGCTAGTTTCTGTATTTCTTTAACTCAGATAGTTAACTTTGTGACTCGTTTTTCAGACAACATTATTCACCTACTTTCACTCTTTGATTTGTGTCTTGACTATGACTCAAGAGTGTGTTCAGTTTCTCCTTCCGAGAGTGTGCGAGAGAGTGTGTGAGAGTGTTCAATTCTGACCATGCAATGATATCTATAAATCTTTTATCTTGTATTTATTTTTTGCATTCACCCTATCATTGCACTACTTACTACAACCCTTAAGCGACTCGGATTCTTTTCGTGATTTTCTTTGTGGTGGTCTTTGAGATAATATCTTTTTTCTTACGGCTGATTAATGCGCCTCCTACTTAACTTCCTGGATCCAGGCAGGTGTGAAAACTTTTGTTCCTTATCATTGGTTCCAGGTCAAGTCTCATTTAACTCTATATTTTTCAACAAACACCTTTTTTATTGCTAGAAATTAATGTAAAAAGGTGCATTCTGATGCAAACCTCCAATATTCCCAGTTTACTAAATCTCACTCAAAAATTAAGCTATAGAGAAATTTTCAACAGCGTCATTAACAAAATCTAGTTGAACTGATTTTATTACCTCTCCCAAGCATAAGGCAGTATTATTTACAACTTTACTTCTAATGTGATTCTTAATTATTATATTCTTAAATATTACTTTTCCTGCATTTCCAGTTAAACAGGTTAATCTACTTTTAGACATACTCCAGCTTCGGTTGCTAAAGTCATACCTCAATTAAACTCTTAAAATCTTCAGAAATTTTTTTATTTTTGATAGTCCATGTAATATTAGTATAGTTAATGAAACAAAGAACTAAAGAAAAGTATATTAACTTTAGACAAACTGTATTTACATATGGACGAACTCGGTACATTAGACCAATGGTTTTACTAACTTTTAATTGTAAATATTTAATATGTGGAGATATGCCAATATTTAATATGCCAAGATAAATTATTGTCAACAAGTATTTCTAAAAACTTTATAAAGTCTTGCTATTTTATTTGTATGTTATTTAAAAATAGGTCTGGTAATTTAAGAAGAAGATTTTCTGCTAGCATTTTTTTATGTAATAAGGTATACTTTGTTTTTTCAATGTTTAATGAGAGTTTATTCAAAACTCATGTCTACATACAAAACTCTCTTCAATTCACTCTAAACTATTTAATAAGAAATTGACTGAATCTTAACTAAACTGCTAAAACTCTTTCTACTTTTACATTTTCCTATTCATTCCTGTTTGAAATAATGTTGTCATATTTGGGCTGTTTCTTCTAACGATGCTCTTTTACTTCTAGACTAGGTCCAAAAACGCATCGTAAACGTAGTTGGAACGTAGTTGAAACGTATTAGAGCAATTCTAGCTCATAAGCTACAGCTTCTTTCCCATTGTTGTAAAGCTGCATTTATTTCTTCTTTTCTACTAATACTTTCATGGTTGCTGCTCAAAAAAGCTATTAACACAAGTTCCATCAACCAAAACTCATTCTCGTTTAACTCGTCATTCAGCAAAGTCGTTTTTTCTTATTATAAGTTAATTTCACAGGGTGTTACCCTTTTTAGAACTTCTACACTTTTTTGAAAAACTTGAACTTTCTTATCAAATTATCTGCAATTTCAAAACCTGTCTAACTGACTGTTGCAACTGACTGGATAACTGACCGTGAAACTACTTAAAGCATTTTGTAATGTATAAGATTATAATTTCTTTTTAAATAACGCAGATGAGTGTTAGAAAATCAATTTTAGAGTTTTGGTTCTCAAAAATATAATGATTTAATTTACGTTTTTGATGTTTTTTCATTCCAACACATTCCTAAAAGAATTCCCCATAAAGGAACTTATTTGCAAGACAAAAATATTAGAAATAGTGAAACCTAAACCCCAATGACTGAATATTTTTTTGGTTACTAGCCCCAGAAGCCACCCATCAATTCAAACTCTTAAACCTTCAAGCTGTTGTATAAACTTTTGTATTTAAAGTTAAAGCAGAGTGCGTTGGTTTATCTGCTTTTAGATTACGAGAACTCAAGATATCAAACAAATTATCTATATTTTTAATAAAAAAGGACTGTAGCCGAAACATTCGCAAGAAAAAGTTTTGTAAAAGCATAATCAACCAAAACAGTAGCAACTTAATTGCTAAAAATATGTTTTCAACTTTACTCGCTTAGCTAATATTTATCTTGCATCTAAAGATTAATCATGTGCGGCCGTGACGCAGTGGTTAGAGCGCTTGCTATAAAGCAGGAGATCCAGGTTCGAAACGAGCTTTGGACAAATTTTCGTGTCACGGTAAGGAAGGAGGCGTGAACTTCCTGGTTAAATGCACTTCCGCGGTGCTCTGTGACAAGACCGTTAGGACTTCTTGGGGCACCTAAATCAATATCGGCACAAAAAGGACAGTATTAATCTTGTCCGAATTACAAAGATTTTGCAGATGCTTCTAAAAAATTATTTCATTCATATAAATTATCATATTTAATTAAATTGTTACTAACATTTTTTATTAGATTTAGTGGATCAAATATTTTACTTTTGGTCATGTATTAAGATGTAAAATATTTCATATACTTTTGGTAATGTAGTTAGATATAAAATTTAATTTACTGATGAAAATCCTAGAAAGTTGAAAGCTCTAATATATTACTTGAGCTTTTATTAAAAACAAGATATCTAACAGATAAATCTATTGTATGTAGATAAATGGCCTTATTTATTATTTTAGCTAAATTGGTTGAACTATGATAGTTTCACTGTGAAGTAAACAGCTGGTTGTTTCCATTTTGTTAATAACCCCCAAAGAATTCGTAAAAGAACTTGGCTCACTGGTGTGCTTTAGATTGAATTCCAATGATATTGTCATTGTTTCTGTCGCAATCAAAATGTCGTTTTAAAGACATTTTATCAAGAACAAGACAACAGTTTTGTTTGAATTTTTCTCATGGTGTCTACTTTCATTTTTAGAAAGGCCTTAACCTTATTAGTACACCCAGGTTCTAGGCTCTCAAAAAGTTTTTCAAAAAAAATCAAAATAGCACTTCTACCAGGTAACGAAAAAACTCTTCCAAGCATTTTGAAAGCTTGTGGATTGCAATGCATGGTCCTCAAAGCTAAAATTTTATCATAAACAGCTCATCGTTTTCATGGTGGCGACAAACTATAACAATTTAATTTCAGGACATTCCCCGGGACATTTAAATCCTATTAAAATAATATTATCAAAAATTGACTAATATTCTTTCTAAGTTGATCAAAACCGACTAATACATTTCTATCTGAAATTTTTGGAGTATTTTATGCAGTAGATCTACGTTGAGTTTGTATCTGAAAGAGTCAGATATACAAATATATATTTGTATAATTTATAAGAATTATTTTTCATTCATATTTCATTTTTATTTCATATTTCAGTTGATTATGGAAATTTATTTTGCTAATATATATTTCTCGTTCTTATATAACGAAATATCAAGCCTTAAGCAAAACAAGCATGAATAATCTCTTTTATCAGATGCAGTCCTATAACAATAAATTTAGTCTAACGTTATCAACAATGTTAACTACGTTGTTCAATTAATTAACTATAATAGGTATAAGCATATGTTTATACTAATGCATTAATTAGGGAACCTAACTAGGAGGTTTTATTGCACATTCTAGTGCAATATCTGTCCGCTTTCTCTATGCTATCTTTCAAACTCGACTTTTTCTGACTTTCACTCTACTTCCTTCATTTTTCTCAAAATCACTTACTCTTGGTCTGCGAAGCGGGCTATGATGCTCTTTAGTGAGCTGAACTCGTCTTTGCGGGCCTTGTTAATGTGGTCTCTGTATGGCATTAGCCAGAGGAGGATAAACCACAATACCATGTTGACACATCTAAATGTACTTATATATATATATATAAGTAATATATATATATATATATATATATATATATATATATATATATATATATATATATATATATATATATATATATATATATATATATATATATATATATATATATATATATATATATGTTTCATATATATATGTATAAGTACATATTTACAATTATATATGTGTATAATATATAATATGTAATGTGTGTATATATATAATAAAATGTAAAACAAATTAAATTTCCGCTTGGTGAGCTTTCACTTCCCATTTTTCTTCGGGAATGAGATAGGGAAGGGGAAAATAATCATGCGAGGATGCGTAGTTTTAATAGCGGATTTTCCATTAGGCTGAGAAGGCTGAAGACTTGGGCCCCCAAGAGAAAAGGGGCTCCCAATGAGAAAGGATCCCAGCACCAAATTACAAACTAATGTCCGCCTGCGCTGCGCTAAGATATACGGTAATAAAAAATAATCCAAATTAAGTACCACTGAAAATATTTTATTTAGACGCTCTTTATAAATAGCTGCAAGCAGTGCGATTTGGGTACATTCTCAGGAAAGAGTAGCGAAATAAAAGCGAGGTGTAAAAATTAACAAGACCATAAGAGTTTTGTGATTTTGTATTATTATTCGGAAATATATATAAATAAATATAAAAAACTTTTTAACGTGTGGCTGGATAGCTCAGTTGGTTAGAGCGTCAAACGAAAAGTTAAAACCCGGAAAAAAAGTTAAAACCCGGAAAAAGTTCTAATCCTGAGAAGTACTTCGGTATGCAAAAATATTGGTCAATAATGGATACTTTGGATTAGTCTTAATGACTATTTGCGGCTGTTCCTATGCTAAGCCGGCAATATCTTCGCATATAAGAACATTGTATATAAAAATATAGCATGAAAATTCAAATAAATTAAAAAAAAAAACATTAAAACTCACTCTTTGGCGATCTAACCATATCCATATTTTTTGTAAATAAAATTTTTCTTGCATTTCTTTGAAATTTATTTTGAAGCTTTGGGGCTTATAATTAAAATTAAAAACGTCCGGAAAGTAATATTTAAACCTCATCTGACTGTTGTCAAAGATTAGAAAAACATAAGAAACATTCTTGTACCCCATGAAAAATCTGATAATCATAAGAAACCTGTGATTATCTACCTCACACGAAAAAAGAATAAACAATAGGTATAGAGTTAAAAGAACAGGCAACTAAAACTGCAAAATATTACGACAATATTTTAGAACGCATAGTAGCATCAATAATTTATTCTGAAAGAGGTTTGCCACTACGAGGTTGTGACGATAGGTGGTGTTTTAAAACGAATTATTGAGCAGATAAAAATGTCGATTCAAAATATTATACCCTTATTGTGATTCTACGCCAGACATTGCTCATACAGATCAGCTGGCAATAACATTAAGATACTGTTATAACTGAAAAACATTTGAACAATTTGCAACCTTTCTACAAATCAAAAGTCACAGACACTATTTACAAAAGTAAGTTTTTAAGTAATGCGGGTCTTCCAATTAAAAACATCCGTGCGGAATCCGTGTAAAAAGTGTACAGGCTTACAAGCGCGAATAAAACAAAAATGAGCATTAGCGGATTTTGTCCCTTGTGCTGCGCATTCTATAAATTTGGTTGGAGTAGAGGCACTGTGCGTTGAATTAGAAATAACAGAATATAGCGGAACTATTTAACACATTTACACTTATTTCTCTGAATTCCCCCACCGTTAGAATATATTGACTGAAAGAGCATCACTGGAATTTTCCCTTAAAAATTTAAGCACCACTCATGGTGCTTAAGCTTTTAAATTTTTTTAAGATGGTCTTCTCATTGTGATCAGTTCATACGGTTAAAGTTAGCTATCAAAAAATACTCAATACCCAAATATATATTTGACGAAAGTTCTGAAAAAACAGAACTTATATTAGAGGCAAAAGGTTTATATAAAAGATTTACGAAGCAGAAAACAGCTGTAATATGGGAAATAATATTGGAGCGATTTAATAAAGTTAAAAAAATACTTACTCCTGGTTTAGATATATGTGAATGTTACACTTTACTCCATTCATTATATATAAAATTTTTGCGTGAAGATTCCGAGCCAAAATTAAAAAATTTTGAGAACAAATCAGCCGAAATGAGTCCAGAAGTCAAAGAAAATTTTGATACGCATAAGAGTAAGAACTAAAATATATTCAGATGGAGAAAAAAGAAGAAAAATTTTTACTGGAAGGAATAAGTTTTGTATAGAGGTGCTTAATGGTTTGTTGGATAAATTGGGGGGTGAACTTAAAAAAAGAAATGTTTAAAATAAGGATATTGGATACGAGTTCAAATTTTTAATGAACCTGGGCAAAAGAGGTGCAGTTATTTAACTTAAATCAATGAAGTCCGTTATGTCATTTTTTAAAAATAATATCAGAGAAGAACTATTTAATGAATGCAGTCAATTTAAACATTATTTAGGTAAGGTATGCTTTAAACAAAATTATTGTATCACTGTTTCCGAAATGCCGACACTAATATTTGAAAAAAACTTTATTAGTATATTTCCAAATCTTTACACAATTCTTAAAATTTACCAAACAATACCTATAACGCACTGCGAAGCAGAATGGTCTTTTTTAAAAATAACTTTTGTAAAAATAAATTTAGATCAACAAATACAGATGAAAAGTTAAATTACCTCTCAATTCTGTCAATTGAATCTGATATCAGGAGATCCATTTCCTATGATGAAGGAACTCGTGAATAGGTATTAGCTAAGTGCAGAAAAGAACAATTTTTATGAATTTGTTGGTGTTATAAATACTTATAACTATGATAAAGTGTTTATGTAAATGTTATTTTTTAGTTTTAATAGAACTTAATTTTTAAGTCCGTCGTTTCATTTGTTCACAAAAGCATCAGGCAATTTCAGGTATTTAGAAAATTTAGCTTCTAAGGTGCTAGGGTAGGGCCCTGAAAATTTGATCATCAAAATAAAATTTTTGGACCCCTACCCTAACCACGATCCGTCACCGGTAGTTTTCCTTCGGACAAATTTTAACTAATACTTCGCATGCCCACATGATTCTTTCAACCTTTCCTTTCTCGTTCCCGTGAAAAAACGGATGAGTGGAAACTCACCTTAACACTATTATTCATACGTGTTTAACTTTTAAAAAAATGAAGCTGATAATTTTTAAAATTTATTAAGATAAATTAAAACTGTGTTTTATTTAGCAATCACGTTTTTTAAACATTTATTGCTGTATCTTTAGGTTCTTGAGCTTTTTTTTTTGATAAATCTTAACTTCAGATAACAAATGCTTATTTCTAAAAAAGACTTTGACACCTGTTTTAATATTTGTACTACTATTTTTAACATTATTTATTGCTTTTAGCTAAACTCTATTTAAATAAATCTAAATTATTTACTTCTTTTTTTGTGTATTTTAACCGGCAATGAAGTCTATTTGTTAGCTGTTTTCTCTTTAAATTTAGCAATAAAATTTGACTTGGAAAGTTAAAAGTGGTACAGAAGTTAGCTCTTTTACCACCATTATTTGCAAAAGAGTACTGGGAAGAATTAAAATGTTACAAATAGTATAGTTAAGGTGGTAAAGCACGAATTAAATAATAACTTTGGATCAAAATATGAAAATATACTATCAATCAAAAATCTTATTACACCCATTTTTATGGGTTTACAGAAGTTCAACAGATTTACTGTTGAAATGTTTGCATGGTCAAAGACAAAGTTCAAATGAAGCGCTCAACTCGCTCATATGGTCCATGGTACCTAAAATCACATTTGTTAGTAAAGGTGTTGTGGAAATGGGTGTAAACTCTGCTATTTTGCATTTCAATGATGGTAGAAATGCTGTTTAAAAAGTATTTACAACATTTTGATATGCAAGGAAATTTTACACAATTGACAACAAGTTTAGCAGACATGAGTATGAGTAAAACAAATGTAACATAAGACTGTAAAAATGTAACATAACAAAAGGAAACAGAGAAAAAAACTAAGAGCAATAAAAAAAGGATTCAGTAAAAACCTTATCGCAAAGGAACCTCAAGACTCAGGAAGCTTTAACATAATTTTATAGTTTAAATTTGATTTTTTCTTTATTTTGTACTTATTTTTGTTATTTCTGTAAGTTGAGTTTTTCATATTTCTCAAAGTTTAAAAACATGATTTTTTCTGATTGAATAAAACTTTTATTCTGAAATTTTTAGGACATATTCCTAACAACGTTAGAATTCATTTGACAGATAGATTTTGTTTAATTATTTTTAAAATTCATTGTTTTTAGTTTTCACTTCTTTAAACTGCTTGTAAATCGTACAGAATTCAACTTATCTTTAAAAAAAGGTCATATCTTTACATATAAAAGGAATATTTAAAAATTTATCTGTTAAATAGAGTAAAATAATGTCATCATCAGATCTGCAAAGTTTGATTCAAGGTTCTTAAGTCTAACTTCAGATAAAGTGTTCTAAAAACATAAGAATTAGGTCTTTATTTACACTGTTTTTGCGCCAATATGGATTTTTGGTAAAGTTTTTCATAAAATTATTTTTGCAAAAACATTTCTTTTTTTTTAGTGAAGCATTTCTGTATATTTTTAAAACTTTTATTAAAATCTTTCATAAATCTTTTTTATGCTCTACCACCTTAAGTTAAAGGTTCACACGATTTTTCATCGAGATTTTACCAATGGCAACTACGAACTCAAAGCTTCCATCTAAACAATAGGTTAAGCCTGATTAATTTGGTGTAATTATTTGCATCATTTTTTATGAATTTATCATTATGTATGAATATTTTGTTTTTCATAACACCTAAAAAATTTTATGTACTAGTTATTTAATGGGTACTGATAAATAATTTACTTGCCTTACTTTATTCATTGGAAATCTAAGAAAAGATAAATAATTTCCAACATTCTTTCCACGCTTTTTACACAATTGATGGGAGAACAAAAAGCTTATTTATTTGGCGTATTTTATTTATGAGTGATTAAAGGGAAAATAATTTTATTCATGAAAAGCCAATTCTAATAATATTATAATATATTCCGTAGACAACAAAGTGAATAATAAATTTATAATGTTGTTAAGAATATGGTCCCGCAAGACATCCCATAATCCAATGTACAGCCAATTACAAATAAATATATATGGACTTTTAGCCAAGTTTGCCGGCATTGATAGTTATTTCGTTTTATAAAAATATTTAACAGTATTTATCTAAATCATTTTCATTTGTTTTGTAAAAATCTTTTTTGTAAAACATTTTGGTAAGGTATTAGTATATTATGTTTATTTTCGTGTTGCTTAAAATATCAGAAATTATTTTCCGCATTATAAAAGTTTAACAAGTTTTTATTTCTTAGCGTAGTTGAAAATATTAAAAAAGCTAACTTACGTTTTCTAGTCCGACATGTTTTTTTAAAATTAACTAAACAGTTAAACAACTTTACATTTTTCGCATTGTTATTCTAAAATGTACGACTAAATATTAATAAGGGCTCAACTTATACATTAAATTGAATAAACTTATATACTAAAAATTAAAAGATTTTAATAAACTGTTTATTAATCTAATTTAATTGTTTGCTTTTTTTTGTTTTTGGTTTTTTAATTGAGTGCAAGTTACTTTTTTACGAACTATCGATCTAACATACTTTTTTAATAGTCATATTTTAGTTTTATAAATTGTCAGCTGAGAACCAAGAGGCTGTATGTCCACATTTTGTCTTTTTTCTGTTTATTATTAATAAATAATCAACAATTAATGGGGTGTATGTCCAACAAATCTAATTTCAAGAATATTACTTTGAACTTTTAACTATGAAAAATATTAATGTTTTTTTGTTTATATCGGCGTTTAATAACTTTTACAGTTTAAAAGTTTATTAAAAAAAAAACACTGTAACAAGTAGAAGACATTGTTTTGTCTGATCACCGAGCCCCAATCGTACGTATTTACAATAACCGTATAATATATTTATACTTTAAAAATTATTTATTGAAAACTATAAATATAAAATAAATAACAATTAGTTTAAGAAATACTTCAAGAACAATATTCATGTTAAGAGTAATAATCAAGTAAACAAGAAAAATTAAAAGAAAAGAAATAAAGAAAAACAAAAAATAAATTAACAAGTTAAAGAGCTCGTATTTACCAGAGCCGTACTATATACGTACAGTATATAACTTATTTATTGAAAATAATATAAATAAAATATATTACAGCATATAATACAGTAATATTTAAATAAACAACGAAAAATTAAAAATAAAAGAGTACTTAATTTACAAACACCGTAATATTTATGTATATTTTAATATACATAAATAACAATAATATTTGCGTAATATTTATGTATATTTTAAAAATAATTTGTATGAGAGTAAAATAAATAATAATTTATTGATAGTTTAAAAAAAAATAATTCAAGAACTCAGATTAGATTTCAACAATAACATTCAAGATTAGAGGAAACACCATAACTGAATTAACTTTAAAAAGTTTGTACATTCTTAGACATATTTTATATAATTAAATTTTAGTTTAAAAGAAGCATTTAAAATCGGATATGTTAAAATCCATAAGTAATAACACCTGTTTCGATTCAATTTTAAACTATTGTATACTAACTTTTTTCGTATTTGCAGTATTAGGAAACTTTTTCCACAAACAAGGTCCACGATATTGAATTAAATATGTAATTTGTTTTGAATTATATTTAGAGACACTGTAGTTATATGAAAATTTTGTCGGTTATATATTATCTACTTTTTCAAAATAAGACTGAAATATTTTAGGGGATCCATCTTTGTTTTATACATGAACATTAAAACTTGGTGTAAGTTGATTTTATAAACATTTAATGCGTCAAGTATACGCAGGAGAGGCTCGTATGGTACAATTTTATCAGCTCCAAATAATATTCTGCACGCATGTTTTTGTTTACTGTACAATTTTTTAAATTTTGTATGATTTGTATTTGCCCATGCAATATTACAATAAATCAAATAACAATGAATGAAAGAAAAAGAAAAACTATTTAAAGATTTATTATTTAGAAATGATTTAGCTTTACATATCATGGCAATATTTTTTGATATATTTTTTTTATTATTATTATTTTCTTATACATGTTTATTTTACAACTACAAAGTAAATACAAGTATTTAATCACTGATTGGCAGTAAAGATATACAAATATAAATCATAAATATGAAGTTCGAAATGTAAGAAGTAAATAAAAATATAGTTGCTTACAACTCCGAAGTATGAACAAAATAAATACCGATTACAACAATATAATAACGTGTACGTAAAAATAATCCGAGAAATATATCTCTATATTACTCCAATTAAAATAAAAAATACAATAAATAAAAATAAATCTGCTGATTTTTCGGAGGAGAGTTTAGATGTTTCACTATAAGGTTATTTACCACATTTCAAAATAATGTTCGTGTATAAATATGATAAAAACAAAATTTGTGTAAGATTGATAAAAAGAATTACTTATTTACATTTATTTATTTTTTTATGGAAATTTAAAAAAATTCCTTACAGTTGTTTAATTTGATTATTGTAGTTTTTAGCTTTTTTTTCAGAGATTTTCGTTGTTTAAACTTAATTGTGATTCGTTTCTGTAAACTATTTTGTTAAATAAATAGGAGCCACGATATGTTATTGAGAATTTTGAGAGTCTTGTTGTTTCAAAAGGTATCTTAAAGTTGTCCGTTGCTCTTGTATTGTATTTATTTATATTGTTTTTAAAAAAGTGTGCTGTAAAATGTTCTAGAACCAGACTTGGTTTATATTTAAACATGAAAAGTATATTTTGAAAAATATTTATTTGAAATATATTTAGTGCGTTCAATTGTTCCAGTAAGGGTTGAGCATGACTAAATTTGTTGTTGTTGTATACTAGTCTTGAAGCGTGTTTTTGACGTAAGTAAAGTGGTTCTAATTTAGATTTGTGGGTACTGCTACATGCTATATTGGCATACGTGAGATAGCTATATATGAATGAAAAGTAGATAAGTTTTAGACTTTTTTGTGACAAAAATGGTCTTGGCTTGTAAAATAAATCTATGTTCTTTGTTATTTTTGTGTTTATGTAGTTTATGCGGGGTTTCCAGGAGATGTGTTTATCAATTAGAACTCCTAAAAACTTTGTATTCAGAGCTCTTTTGATGGTTATATTTTCTAAATTAATTGTTGGTAGGTTCAGGAGTATTTTTTTAATTTGTCGATTAGAGTGAAATAGTATATACTTAGTTTTTTCTATATTGAGTGACAGTTTATTTGATTTAAACCATATAATAACTTTTTTTAGTTCAACATTTTTTTTTCAAAGAGGTCTTCCATTGTCTTTGATGAGTAAAATAAGTTTGTATCGTCGGCAAACATTATAGTTTTAAAGATATTAGAGGCGTTTGGAAGATCGTTTATATAAATAAGAAACAAAAGAGAAGCGAGAATGGAACCTTGGGGTACACCACATTTTGTTTTTAGTAAATTTGAGTTGCTTTTTCTAACACACTGTTTAAAAACTACTTTAATAACACACTGTTGTCTGTTATTAAAGTAGTTTTTAAACAAATTTAAAGCTTGATTTTTTATACCATAGTTTTTCATTTTTGTTAGTTAAATCTCATGGTTGACTGTGTCAAATGCCTTTGACAAATCAATAAAGATCCTTAATGTGAATTTTTTTTTTAAATGATCTACTTATTCTATTTAAGAGGTCAAGAATTTCATGCTCAGTTGAGTCTAGCCTTTGAAAACCATATTGACCTTTATTGATAATTTTGTTAGTTTTTAAATATTCATTTCTAATATTTTCAATACACAGTTCTAGAAGTTTTTGGTTTCTCCTGATTTATAGATTGGTATAATTTTAGAGATTTTTAGTTTATCGGGTACAATACATGTTGAAACTGATGAATTAAATACTTAGTAAATTGGATTACGTATCTTCTCAAAAACATCTGACACTACTTTGCAAGTGATATCATCGATTCCTGGGGACTTTATTTTAAGTGATTTAATAGCTATTTCAAGTTCGTCTTGATTTACTTCATTAAAATTTAAAGATCAGTATGAGCCTGTTAAGTAACTTTTTAATGTATTATTTGGGCATTGTATTTTCGATGCAAGATCAACATCATTGTTCGCAAAGTAGTTGTTAAATTTATTAGAATTATCTCGCTTGTTGTTTGATTCACTTTC
Source organism: Hydra vulgaris (assembly GCF_038396675.1). Classification (NCBI taxonomy): domain Eukaryota; kingdom Metazoa; phylum Cnidaria; class Hydrozoa; order Anthoathecata; family Hydridae; genus Hydra; species Hydra vulgaris. The sequence goes on along the minus strand of NC_088930.1, from coordinate 5,182,451 downwards.
ATTAATTATTACTTTAGAAGGCATTTTGTTAATATTAAAATTACTTTTACCAATTATTTCCTTCATAATGTCCCATGTCTTTTTTAAGTCACCATTAAATTTTTGTATTTGATTAGAATAATATAAAATTTTTTGCGTTTTTGTTTATTTTTTCAAATAGGTTTTTGTATTGCTTGTAGGGGAATAGGTTCGCTTCGCTTCTATTTATTAAGTATTTTACGTATAGTTTTTGTTTTGAGGATTTTATTTCTATTGTTATCCATGGACAGTTTAAATATTTTGCTTTAATTTCTTTTTCTTGAATTGGAAAACTTTTATTATATTATAGGATAAATAAATTTATAAAGTTAATGTACGCAGAGATTGTGTTTCCTTGGTCACATTCTTGGTAGACCTTTAGCCAATTTGTTGCCGATAGCAAGTCCTTAAATTTTTGAGTAGACGTTTCATCGATAATTCTTTTATAACATAAGATTTTTGAATTATTAATTTTTGTGGAATTTTGTTTCAAAGAGAAGTATCTTGGAAAGTGATCTGAAATATCTGTTTTTATTATTCCTGATTTTAGAGAAGGATCTTGTATTGAGTTTGTTAATATATTGTCAATAGCAGTAATAGATTTGAAAGTTACCCTGGAAGGGAAAGTTTTTTAATTTGTCTATATTAACAAGTAAACTTCTGATGTTTATGTGTATTACCGTAAATTTATTTATAGTGGTTTTAAGTTCAAATTTAAAATTTTGTAAATCAAAATATGCAGAATCGGAGTATTTTTCGTTTAATAAACTTAAGTCGTCCTAATGGATGCGTGGTAAAGATTTATTAGCAATTTCAAAGATATTCAAACGCAACGTGTCAAAGTCTATTGTTTCATTACCCATAACGATTTTTTAGATAATAAAAACTTGTTGTAAATCCAGGAACTGCCTCCCTTCCTTCCAGAAAAACAATGACATGTTGACACAGATGTTTATAATCATTTCTGGGGAAAGTATGAAGTTCCAGAGTTTTTTTGCAAAAAGATAAACTTTTTTTAGTCATATCTTCTAATGGAGTTCCACTAACTTCGCACCATGGAAACTTTGATAACTGATCCATATTTTGAACATTTTCATAATGCATTGGCCAAGCAGTTTTGAATCTCGTATATATAGATTTTGATGGACCTTTGCTTTCTATTTTAGTGATTGCATTTATTGGATATAAAATATGTCGTTCTTGAGAATGTTTTCTGCAAAATAGCCTTAACAGAGGTCGATTTAAAAGTTCTTCTAAAATACTTATACAACCATTATTACAACCAGTGTTGCATGCTGTTGTATCAGCACAAATTCCAATTTTAAAGCTTTCAATTCAAAACTTTTTTATAACATTTAAACATGCCAATGCTTGATCATATCCTTTTCCATATTGACATTCAACTATGCCTAGCAGCTCATCCTCTTGTTTTCCATTTGTATTTAAATCCCAGTCTGGACTCGTAACAACAATAGCTAGGCGTTCGTTTACTTCAGAAATATAGTCTTCATTAAAAGCCGTAACTTGTATCAATGGGCAAAATTAAATTACTACTTTTACATTTTTATTTTATTTTTTCCTTAATTAATTCTAGTTCACTTAAATATAAGTCTTTTTTTATTTTTTCTACTTTTGTCTTTGAAAGTTTTACTTTATTATGATTTATATTTCCACATCTTAAAAATAATGGTAATAATCCTGTCTGTACTCCAACAGAAATTCCAAAACGCCCACAAAAATTAATTTCATACAGGATTTTGTGTTTACGTTTTTTTGAACGATATGATACCAGTTTCAAAAAAAAGGAAGAGGGGGGAGGGGAGAGAAACTGCAGTAGCGCCGCACTCTCCTACATTCTCTCCAAATCAGTAATATATCTGGTCTTCGTTATTTTGAAAAGTCAAAACCTCAATTTGAGTCATAGTATTATTTGCTTCCCGTTTTGGAAGCACTTTTATAGATTCGATAAAGATTTATTAATTAGTTGTATAGTATAAGAAATAAATAAGAAAAAAAATAAACTTTAAAAAAACTAATAAGCCAAATTTTAGCAGAAAAAAAAAGCATGGAGTGGCATAGTTCCAAAGAATGTTGATGTTGTTGATAATTCTTGTATTAAATCTCAATGTTCAAGTGAAAGAAAAATTTCTTCAAAAGCAATAACTGAATTTTCTGCTTGTTCTTCTCCACAAATAGAAGACTATTTTATCATTGTGCATTTTTATCTACTCAAAAAAATTTTGCAAACTCTTTATGTCCCGAATGTTTTTGCATTGTTGTAGAAGGTGATATATTTATGGGTTTTCTCATGTTCTGACAATAAACTCTAATATTTTTTCATGGAATAAAATAATACCTCCGCAGAAATAAAAAAGAAAGAGGAAAGTACGTTCTGTAATAGGTTTTTCGCGAAAGTGGCTATGGTTTTTCATCAATAAATACATTTGTATCTTTAACAAATTTTAAATGTTCTACAAAAAATGGATTTTGTTGCATCATTAAAAAAGTTATGAAATCTTGCATGCATGCAGCAGCAATGGAAGTTCCTCATATTGAAACTGTCAAAGATAATCTATGTGTTTGAATATCAATTGATGGGTTATTACAAAAGAAAATACAACTGATTATAATCATTGGAAAATTAATCATCTGCCAAGTTAACCCAAATGGGTCATCAGGTTCAATGGAATCGGCTGGGGCAGTTGACATTTTTAAGCGTAAAGTTAGAATGTATGACTCATATCAAATAACAATTAGGTACTTGATTGTGTCACATTGTTAAGTCTCATAAACACACAGAAACACTTCTCTCAGGAAATAGGAAACTTACTGAAAATTGCATTAACTCAATGCAGCACTTTTTTGGTTGTGCTATTAGAAATAACTTTGATAATCTGTATGCAATGAAGAAAGCTGTTTTTGCAATAGTTTTCATTTTACAGATATTTCAAATCCTAAGCGAAATCAGTGATGTGCACAAAATGATTTATTTTGGTGTAAATATTGGACTATTAGTAAAGCTAACAAACCAAATATATTTATCAATTCTCTATCAATCAAAAATCTCATTATGCTCATTTTTATGGACTTACAGAAACATGAATTACCGTTGAAATGTATGCTTAGTCAAATACAAAATTCAAGTAAAACGCTTAATTCACTGATATGGTCTAGGTTCTATAAAATCGTATTTGTTAGTAATGATTTTTTAGAAATGGGTGTAAACTCTGCTATTTTAGGTTACAATGATGATAGAAATGGTGTGTTAAAAAGTATTACAGCATTTTGATATACAAGGGAATGTTACACAATCTACAACAAGTTTAGCAGACAATCTAAGAACAAAACAAACGAAACAAAAGACTACTAATACAGTAAAAAAACTAAGAACAATCAAAAAAGACTTCAATAAAATTCTAAAAGTAAAAGAACCTCAAGACCCATATGTTTCAGGAGGATTTTAACATGATTTTACTGCTTAAATATTATTTTTCATTTATTTCGTACTTATTTTTGTATTTTCTGCAAAGCTTTTGTTCTGAAATTTTGAGGACATATTCTCAAGAACATTAAAGTTCATTTGACAGATAGGTCTTTATTTTATTATTTTTAAAACTTATTATTTTAAGTTTTCACTTCTTCAAACTGCCTCTAAATAATATGAATTTTAACTTAATTTTAAAAAAAGGTAAAACATTTTTACAAATAAAAGAACTAATTAAAAATCTACCTGTCAAATGGAATAAGATCTGATTTTAAGTTTAACCTAGTTATCTAGGTTAAACTTAAAAACCATAAATCAAACTTTGCAGATCTGTTTTGAAATCTTAAGAATTAGGTGTTTTTTCACACTCTTTTCTTTTTATTTATTCACCTCTTCAAGGTTGAGAAGGTCACTACAGTCAAGGAGGCCCCTTATGTGGTTACAACCCTCTCTCAACTGTATAACTCCGAAACGCAAACCTCAACAAACAAGGCTGCTGTGCGGAGAAACAAGTTAAGTGCGGTACTACCAGGGACGTGGTGGGGATCAAACTCTGAACTTCACGCCTATGAGGCAAGCGCTCTAACACTACACCACTACCACTTTTTGCACCATTATGGACTTTTGGTAAAGTTTTTTAAATTTATTTCTTTGTAAAAACATTTAATTTTTTTATTGATAGCATTTCTGCATATTTTTTACTTTTTCATAAAAAGTGTCTTTTTTGTGCTCTACCACCTTAAAAATATATAGAAAGTATTTTACAAACATCAATAAAAATTCCATTGAAATCTCTCTGAGTTGGTTTTACAAAATAATACTTTTCAAAGAAGAATTGTTTAAGGACATCTAAAATGTCAAAATCAACGTTGGAAATATTTGAAGTGATCATTTTAATATCAATTGACATTTGTGCTTTGACTGGTAACTGTATGATTATACTTGCATTCATAATTGGTCCTAAATCTTTAAAGACACTAACCAACTACTTTGTTGTTAATCTGGCTGTGGCTGATTTAATGGTAGCGATTTTGCCGCTCCCTTTCTGGATTGCATATCACATTGGTAGGTGCAAAATATAGTTTGATTTATTTATTTGCATCAGTTTTTAAAACAGTTTTTGAATAAATTAGAATAAGAATAATGTTTGCTTTTGGCCTAAAAGTTATTTTTTAATCTCAATATATATATATATATATATATATATATATATATATATATATATATATATATATATATATATATATATATATATTTATATATATATATTATATATATATATATATATAAAGTCAATTATATATATATATATATATATATATATATATATATATATATATATATATATATATATATATATATATATATATATATATATATATATATATATATATATATATGGAAGCGAAGATGTTTAAAAATATATATATAAATAATTTGTTATTTTAGATTACAATATTATCAATAGAAATGCAGTATATTTCTTTATTACGACGGACGTTCTCTTCGGAATTACATCAATATTAAGTCTGACTGCCATCAGTTTAGAACGAATGTTTGCTGTTAAATTTCCAACTCGTCATTTTAAATTGTCGTCAGCTTTGGTTTTTATTGTAATTGCATTTACATGGTTTATTGGAATTGTTTTCTCAGTTACACAATTTTTTATATCATTTCAAAATATAAGATGGTATATCGCTTTTTTACTGGTATTTGCTTATATTTTTCCTTTATTTATAATTGTTGTTTCTTACTGTATTATATTTTACGCAATTCGGATGATGAGAGATAACAGCAATCAAGACGGAAAAACTAAACAGGAGCTACGAGTTGCCAAGACTATATCTGTAATAATTGGATTGTTTCTTATTTGTTGGAGTCCTTTCTTTATTTTAAACACGGTACACCTATTTTGCAAAGATGTTCATTGTAGCATGCTACCATTATGGTTAATCAACATCGCTAAAATCTTGCATTACAGTAACAGCATGATGAATTTCTTTGTTTACGGATACCGAAGCCCAGATTTTCGTCATGTATTTCGGGCATTTTTGAAATGCCGTTTAAGTCTTATGCAAGGCAGAGAACGCTCATTATCCGAAAGCATAAATCTTGAACAAAGTTCTTCATTCAAAAGAGAAAGAAATATTGAAAATAGTGAAGAGGTCTTGGTCACGCTTGCGTCTGACGAAATTTAAATGCTTAATGCACATGTCAAACAACTTTTTATTTAAATTTTTTTTTTTTTTCGCAACACATATTGGAAACGAGTTTTGTAAACAAACAAAAGTTCATTATCCAAAAGCAATTAAGCTAGTTTAACTATAGTTCGGTTCTTTTAAAACTGTCTCAAAATTATCATAAATTATCATAGCGAAATTTGAATAAAATCTGAATTTAGACAATTGCTGCTGACATTGCATTATTTGTCCTAAAGTTTTTATTATTTATTCTAGTTGTTGCTGTAACAAAAAACCGTTTTTAGAAATAAACCACCCAAGCTATAAACAAGCTTTTGTTGTTGTTTTTAAGATTATTGTTGTTGATGTTGCAGTTGTTGGGTTTATTTTTGATAGAAACATTTATTAGCATATTTCAGAATTTATTAGCACATTTTAGAAATTTTCTTTAGCGCGTTTTACTTAGAGAAATTTTGCGTTGTCTGTGTATAGTTGGCGCAAATATTTTGCAAACTTTTGAAGTAATCTTATGTATTAATAACGCGCGCCAATATCTAGAATTTTTGTCAATATTAACATGGATTTTGAGGTTATTGTACGTCTAACAGCTGTGCACTGGTGCTTTAAAAACATAAATAATACCAATTAGTTCAGTGCTTAAAAAGAATTGATGGAGGTATATTAAATGTTTTTCCGAGACGCTACAGCGTCTCTGAGAAAAAAAATAATTTTACTATAGTAAAATTATTTTGCGTCAAAATAGTTTTACTATAGTAAAATTATTTTGACGCAAATCAATTTATTTACAATAAATTAATACTAAATCAAATTATTTACAATAATTTGAGAATCAAATTGTTTACAATAATTTAAGAATCAAATTATTTACAATAATTTGATAATCAAATTGTTTACAATAATTTGAGAATCAAATTATTTATAATAATTTTAGAATCAAATTATTGACAATAATTTGAGAATCAAATTATTGTAAAATCTCATATTATCTCATTTTTTACTGTCATTATGAGATTTTTACTCCCCATTAAAATGTATTTTGCGGCAAAATGTTTTCTGCGCAAACGGTATTTTTTCAATCATGTTGTACTTTTTAAATACGTTTTAAAAATTTTAAAAAGCTATTCCATTTAATGTGAAAGTTATTTAAATTTCTTTTAATATTTCCATTAGTAGCAGAAAGGTTTGGAATTGTTAAGTAATCAAGCTTATTCTTTCTCTTCGACAACTCCGTAGACTTTAAGAAGATGAAAACTGCTCTTTCATGCGAAACATTTTTTACCAAAACAAGCTTATTAGAAATAAGTTGTTAGTCATACGTACAAAAAAATGTACGAGAAAATGGTTAGTTATTAAAATACCGCTATAAAAATGCATATTTGTGAAAATAAAATGCTTGATGATCAGATGTGAGATTTGCAAAAAGATTACAAGTGTTTTTAATTTATGGGGGTAGAAATACTTATAAATACAGAATTATTTAAAGGCATCATCAAAAATGTCGAAATATTCGAAGTGATCATTTTAATAGCTGTTTTACAGTATATATGGAACGAAAGGAAAATAAATTAATCGAAATAAAACAAAAATATAAAAAAAACTCAAAAAATTAAAAAAGTAACATGAGGCTATCATAAAAGCAGCATTTCAATGATACTTTTTAAAAACGTGTAACTGTAGGTGCATCAACTAAATCTAAGTTGTTCCAACAAAAATTTGCGAAACTTAGTAACGCGAATATAATCAAGTTAAAAATGGTGGAAATCAGGACCTGGGGCAAAGTTGTTGTGTGTACATCTCTCCACATGCATGGGAGCATATTTTTTCTAAAATTATTGATGCTGCAAAAATTTGGGTCCAATAAATCACAAGCAAATTAGAGATAAATTTGTCAGCTATATTTGCAACAAAATACGCAATGAAATGACTAGATATTTAAATAAGCCAATCAAAACACATACTTATGAAATTAAAATGCTGGAAGATGCAGCGAGAATATGCAAAGATGCAGTAAGATGCTGAAAGGGCAGCTAGTTGATACTGAAGAGCAATGAGAATTTAATTTAAAATATAGTTTTGTGTGATAAAACGATGCTAAAAAACAGTATGTTTTGCTTATTATTCTATATACATACATATATATATATATATATATATATATATATATATATATATATATATATATATATATATATATATATATATATATATATATATATATATATATATATATATATATATATATATATAAATTAGTAAAAAACACTTATCTAAATTTTATCTTCTACTTTAAGTTTCACCATTGCTGGATTATCAGGAAGAGTTACTAAATCTCAAAAAAAACTCAATTTATAGAAAAAATATTTTTCAGGAAGTTATGAATTATTATAAAAAAAATTTTAATTACTATATTTTTTTTGTTAACAGGAAGTTACAGAAAGTAATTATTAAATAATATTCTTTGGAATGGGAATAGTTTGATTTGGTCATTTGTTTTTATAATATTTTAAGAGGTATTTATTTTCGTGCCTACGTATAGAAATTAAATCAGATTTTTTATTAATTAATTTTCTTGATTTAAATGAGTAATTATTTCAAATTTTTCTTGCAAACATAGCATACATTTTTTGGAAATGTTATTATAGGCAGGGGCAGATTTTAGAATAGACCATTGTAAATTAAAATTTTTATTTTTTTCTTTTAAATCTCAAATATATTTTGACAGCATAGTCTCTTTTGAACATTTTTTGTGTTTAAACGATTGTTTGTGGTTGGCATACTTGAATACCTGACAACACTAAATAAAAAATAATTGTATTTTTAGAAACGCTATTTATTCAACAAGTTATTTAAAAACAAAATTATGCCAACGCTGATTTTTATTAGTGGAATGGCTGTTCTTGTATTCTGGCAACCAGGGCGTTCTTGGAGCCGTCATTGCCAGTGTACATTAAAGGTTGCGTTTCACTTCTGGCCGATTCCGATGTTTTGTTTTTATATTTAGAAGTGTTGAAAACTCTGTCTCACCAAGCCACAAAAGTTGTTACGAAAGGCAAGGAGAATATTTGGCAATTGCGAAGTATGAAACAGACATTGCAATTAGATACGTCATGAAAACCAGAATCATTCCGCAAATTTATCTATTTTTTTTTTTGCAGCGCTTTATTGATCACATCAACGTCTACAGTAAAAGGATTCCTCACTACCACCAAGTCAGGTCGGCTTATTTCAAGAATAAAGGACTTAAACTCTGCTATCAGCCTAGTCAAATTCTTAGCGTTTTCATCTCAACTAATGCCGGTTGGCTCACGAACAAACGAGACTGTTTTAAACATTTCAAAAATGGCGCTTTGATTTTTTTGTCTACAGTTTGTTCATAAAAATATTGAGAAACCCAAATACGCTATACTTAGTGTAAAATTATCACCAAAAAAAGATGACAATAAAGATTGCGTCTCATCCAGGAATATTTTTACTTCCTCTCGTAGTTCATATACTCAAACAACCAGCTTGTCTTTTGAAAACCATCTCACTTTTGTATAGTAAAGGAATTTTTTATGCTCAGTATTCATTCCTTGTTGAAAAAGACGGGACGAGCATTTAGCCGCCCATTTATATCATTAGACATGATAACAGTTCTCCTTTGGACTGTTTTATCTGACAATAGATTACCTTCAGCTTTTTTTCACAATCACTCCTCAACCCAATTCGTGCCATTGTATACTTACTGCAAACGACACTTTTGTCAGTTTGGCATCAGCTTGTCAAAATTTATTGAGTTTATTGGAAATCCCCGAATTTATCAAATCGCTGTGTTTTCAAATTTAACGCCAACCTTTTTTGAAGTAATCCAAGTCTTTTTGGTTTAGATAAGATCTTTTTGATTTATATTAGATTGATTTCTTGATTTTGAGTTATTGACCAAAACTTGATATTCATTAATGAAAAACCATACTGTATGAACATCATTGCATTTTCTTTTTGTTATGTTAGCTAAAATTATATAAAATAGTAAGTTCTCACTAATCCCACTTTTAAAGTAATTTTTTTTTTTTATTAACTATTGAATTCAGATGTACTCGAAAATATACCAAACAAAAAATAACAACAAAAATTCATTTTCAACGAGATAAACGGCTCAAACATTATTAAAAAAGTTTAAAAGGTAATTATTTAACTCAAAATACAATTAAAAAAATAATGATAATTTTCAACCATAGGTTGAAAGTTCCTGGATTGAATGAGTCAATTCTTTTGATTTTGTTGTCTTCACTACTTTTTTAATGCCTAATGGCAGTTAAAGACATGAGTCTTCTTCAATTCAATCAGCTCACTCTCGATAAGCTAAGTAAAGATTTTAAACGACCCTTGACAAATGTGGATTGAATTCGTATGTTTTGATATTTGATGTAAGTGGAGTTGCAGAGCTCAATGAAATCATATTTGTTAGGAAGTGAAAAAAAGATCTTACTTGATAAAACTGCCGGTTACAACCGCAAAGAAGCATTCAAAAGCTTTGAATGTAATGAGTTCAGTTTTGCACTCAACAACCTTTATTTCTTAACTTTTTCATTGCACCAAGGACACATAAATAGATGGGCGTTTAGCGCATTGTTATAGATCAGAAGCGCCGCAAATTGCAGAAATTCTATACGAGTAATTCCACGTCAAAACAACCAATTTTTTTAAAAAATGCAACCCTATGTCCTTGAATTTTTTTTATATTTTTACCATAGTTAGTACATTATAAAATAAGATAAATCCCAAAATTTCAAGGTCTAACTCCCAACGGTTTGTGAGAAATGGTTGTTTTAATTTTGGCTACTATTATTGTTTTGGTTATTTTCCGCCATTTTTAAATTTACATTTCTTCTTATAAACCAAGTCTTTAAACATTTGAATTCTAAAAATAAGTGACTTAGTTAATCTCAAGGTGAGGAATTTAAATATATAAATAAAAAACTCATTTTATAATTAAAAAGTACCTAAATATTAATTATAAATGATAAAATAATGGACACCTGCCCCAGTAAAATTTTAAGGTGTGCGGTAAATTTTTTAAGCTTTAAATTTCAAATTAGATCATTGTATGTTTGAAGAACATTGTGTGAAAAAATCATTTCTGCCAAATACATAGTTTTGTAAATATTTTACTTTTGTACTATAAATGTATATAGATTGCCATGGTAATTTAGGAAAAATGGTAATTCCTATCTAAATCGAAGTGTTTCTTAAGTTATGAAAGTTTTTTTAATGTATTTTTTTATTTCCTTTTTGTTTTCTTGTTTCCTTGTCTTTCCAAATTATCAAAGTTTAATTGCTGAATTCAGACATATTCATCTAGTTTAAATGTTGCAACTAATCCAATATAAATAATGTAATTAGTACTTGTGCATTTTTAAATTTGCAAGTATAACATTTTTTAATTCATTATCAAAATGATTTCATGTGATATTGGTAAAGTTTTGAATTTAGAATGCCATAAAACCTCATATTCTAGAAATAAAGAGATTTTTTTACTACATGACCTAGACACTGATATTCGCCAAAACATTTTATGAAGATCTGAGTTGCGTGCTTGTGAAGAACTATTTAGCATTTGTAATCGCAATTTTCACTATTTTGAAAAAAGATTTGAAAAGAAAAATGGCAATTGTTGTGATGTTTATAAAGTGCATAAAAAAAAATAAAAGGTAATTTGATTTCAAATATATGAATACTATCTGTAAAAGTATACAACACGTATCTTAAATATTCTTTTTTTTTTTAGGTAAATTTACAATATCTTTAATGTTGGCTAGACACTTTGAGTCATTAGGATTAAGAGTTTTACCTGGGTGGAAGTTATGTGCTAGCTGTAAGTCAAAGGCAGTTTTATCAGTAGAACACCCTAGTGAAAATGAAGTAGATGAAATATTGACAGAAGAAGATGAACCGTTTAATCATATTAATTTATCCCTGGAAGTTTTAGGAGAATCTCCTATTAATTTACATTCTGTTACTTTACATCAACGTGTTGCATCTGCAATGAAAAAATATAAAAAATCAATAAAAAAGATTGGTGAAGATTTAGCAGCCCATTATGGAATAAGTAATTCGCATTTTATAGATAATTCTAATGCGCCTTATTCGAAAACAGATCAAAATAAAGCATCTGATCTGGATAAACTGACACTATTGATGAAAGAAAAGATAAATGCTTTTGACTATAAAAATAAATTAAAAATTCTCACTTTAAATCCTGAATCTTGGTCAAGAGACTACTTCTAACTACTTTGAAGTTAGTGTGAATGCTATTCGAACAGCACGTTGTATGAAACAGGAGAGTGGCATACTCCAATTGGATAAAATTGCAAAAAGTGTTCCACTTAATGTTGTCTCCATTGTTCAAAGTTTTTATGAAGATGATGAATACTCACAAACAATGTCTGATAAAAAAGATTATGTAAGTGTTGAAAAAGGAAAAAATAACAGAATACAAGTACAAAAACGATTGCTATTGTGTAACATGAAAGAATTGTACAGCCAATTTAAAGTTATAAATCCAGGGATTAATCTTGGAATTTCTAAATTTTGCAGTCTACGTCCTAAGTGGCGTGTAAGTGTTGGAGCCTCAGGTGCTCATTCAGTGTGCGTATGCGTTTATCATCAAAATGCAGTTCTTCTTTTATATGCAATGAAATGGGATATAACTTGTAAACAATTAATGAAAAAGGTTTGTTTTCAGTTATAAGTGTGTTTAATTTTCAAATTGTATAACTTTTCTGATGGATGTGGAGGACAGTATAAAAATTATAAAAATTTTCTAAATCTATGCCATCACTCAGAAGATTTTTTATTGGAAGCTGAATGGATATTTTTTGCAACCAGTCACGGCAAATCTTCTTGCGATGCAATAGGCGGTACAGTAAAACGAACAATAGCAAGAGAAAGTTTGCAACGTCCAAAGAAAAATCAAATACAAACAATTGATGCAATGTTTGAATTTTGCACTCAAAAAATGCTCACAATAAAGTTCTTTAAAATTGATAAAGAAACTAAGGTTAAAGTTAGAGCTACGCAAAATAAACGATTTGAGAAGGGAAAAACAATACCAGGAACTCGAGGATTTCACCATTTCATACCAGTTTCGAAAACATCTATGTTATTTAAAAAAACTAGTAACGATATAAATCCAAAATCTATTAATATAACTAAAAAATCAAGTAACCAAAATTTAAGTTTAATAAATTTTGAGCTAATGCAGAATATTACGCATGTACATATGACTCGTTTTGGTGGATTGCAGTAGTCGAAGAAAAAAATGAAGAATATAATAATATAAAAATAAAGTTTATGCATCCACACGGTCCATCTGAACGGTTTTTATGGCCGAAAAGGGATGATTATCGTTGGATACCTATCACCAATGTAATAACATTAATAATGCACCAACAATAAGATCAGACAAATATGAACTTTCAAAAAAAGATTTTTACAAAATTAATAAGTATATATATGTAAATCAATAATTTTTTAATGGATATATTATAAAAAATTGTATATCAATTCAAGTATGCATCAATTTTATTTATTTTGAATACTACGATAAGCGAAATATACTATATTTGCTTTGTTTGTAATATTTTTCATTTTTAAACTATGTATTTGGCAGAAATGATTTTTTCACACAATGTTCTTCAAATATACAATGATCTAATTTGAAATTTTTAGCTTAAAAAATTTACCGCACACCTTAAAATTTTACTGGGGCAGGTGTCCATTATTTTAACATTTATAATTGATATTTAGATTTTTTTTTATAATTGATATTTAGATTAGACTTTTTATATATAAAATGAGTTTTTTATTTATATATTCAAATTCCTCACCTTGAGATTAACTAAGTCACTTATTTTTAGAATTCACATGTTTAAAGACTTGGTTTTATAAGAAGAAATGTAAATTTAAAAATGGCGGAAAATGATCAAAACAATAATAGTAGCCAAAATTAAAACAACCATTACTCACGAACCGTTGGGGATTAGACCTTGAAATTTTGGGATTTATCTTATTTTATAATGTACTAATTATGGTAAAAATATAAAGAAAATCCAAGGACATAGGGTTGCATGGCCTGGTTGTTTTGACATGGAATTACTCATACGGATTTTTTTAACGTCATTTTTTAAAACAATTTTGCAAAATAAACCGACATTTAACTGACATTTTTACTTTGCTAACTTTTTTCATTAAACATTTTATTACCCGTTAAATACTAACTTTGGGGAAATAAAAATGCATTTTTATGTAAATAAGAACTTATTTGTTTCAAAATAATTGTAGTTGATATGCAAGCTTTGTTTAACTTATTTCTTAAAAATAACTTATTTGCAAAAAAACTTTGACGTCAAAAATAATGCTTTTGTAATATAGCGATATATGATATGATAATATAAATATTGTAAAAAAAAAGAATTTTCTACTTGTCGTAGGTTAAATCATAGATTATTTATAAATTGATAGAGGTCGTCGGCAATCGTTACTATCCGCTATTAGATTTTAAAGATCTAAACTTCTTTTATTTGACGGAAATCAAACCTTTTTTTGTCTCACAACTTTATTACGATATTTTCGGTATTTGAATTTTTTTTAAATTAGAGTTCTAGAATAATCATGCAATTTAAAAACTTTTTTTACATAGTTTTACTGGAGTAATACTAGGGTAATTGAATATATAGAATAATTTTCAACAGTATAGTAAAATATAATAAACACAACACTTTTCACAATAAATTTTTTTATTTTATTGGATAGATGAGACAGTAACTGTCTCATCTATGCCAATAACTGTTATAGGCTAAATTTGCTGTGTTTAAATTAAATTTGTTGTGTAAATTAAATCTGATGTGTGTAAATTAAATCTACTCTGTGTAAACTAAATCTCCTGTGATTAAATTAAATCTGTTGTGTTTAAATTAAATCTGTTGTGTGTAAATTTAATCTGCTGTGAGTAGATTAAATCTGCTTTGTTTAAATACATCAAAACAACAACCGTGGAGTTGATTTGACGAGGTTCTAACTGATCCGTGAGTAGTTTTGAATAAATAGGTGTCAAAAGTTGTTTTGTTCCTACCTAATTTATTAGTATCAATTAATAATTTTTTTCACCGATGATAACATTAGCATTTGCCTTTAGTATCACTATTTGTAACTAAAAAATGTTTCATTCTTCATTGAAAAATAAATACCTCCAAAATGCAGTTAGAGCCTTGTCATAGTAAAATAGTCATACCTTCACTATGGCAAGGTTCTAACTGCTGTTATAACGGTAATAAGAAACATTTTAGTTACTTTAAAATTTTATGATTGAAGTAGTTAACTACTTTTAAATTTTGTAACTGAAACAATAGCATAGTAAACGGTAATTACTATATTATCTAACGAGGTTCTGCCGTTATATTATATTTAACAACCATTACATTATGGCTTAAAAGCTAAAAAGCTTTTTATCGCATCCTGAAATTTTATAGGTGAAGAACCCTTGGTTAGTAATCTCGGTCCTGGAGAAGCACAAAAGAAAATACAGCCTTAAATTGTGCAATTTTATATCTTTAGTTTAGCATTCAAAACTCTAGAAGTTGATGAGCTAGTACCACCATTTTTTCTGTTTTTTTTTTCATGAAATTTGACATTAGCACAAGTCATAGGTTTATTTCAATTATGGATAGATAATTTTAGCACAGCAATGTTAGAAAAAAGAGCTAACTTGAAGTTAAATAGCTTTGATGTTAAACAATAGTCCTGAAATCTTGTGGATTTATTTAAATAACATATTAATAATGATAAGGATTTTTTCTGTTAACTTGCTTGAGGGTCCTTATCAATCCAAGTGGACTATAAAAATCAGCTAACCTTGTGAGGTTTTTAATTTAATGATGCGTGTGATCTAACTTTTGGACACATAAATGACTAAGAAGTTAATATATTGTAGTAGCATAAATGTTTGTAGTAGCATAAATGACTAGGAAATAAGTATTTTGTAATGTAACACACTATTTAATATTATACTGTTCCAATTTTGAGGGGCGCAGCAGTCAGACCAAGTCACTAAGTCGCTTTATCACAACATCAAATATCTTGCAAAAGTCTTTTTAAAATCATTTAAAACAGCATGCTTTTTAACATTACAAAGAAACATTTTGTTACAAGTTATTCAATTTTTTTTAGTATAACTAATGTAAGATGTAGTAAATTAATATTACATTATTTTGTTTATCAATCATATTTAAAATTATACATTCATTAACTGACCATTAAAAAAAATCGATGAGTAATAAACATGTATGACTGACCGTTAGGGGCTATACACAGATACAGTTACGTTCTTACATTGACTGACAGTTAAGGATATGCGCGGCAAAATGTACTTATATCGACTAACGGTAAGTGAGAAGACTGATTATTAATTTAAAAAAAGAGTTTTACCTTATATATGCCATTTGTTTTTGTTTTTAATAGTTGTTTCAACGCTGATAGAAACCAGTCTTTTTTTGTTGTGCAATGTAACGTTATAAAAAGAATTTTTTGGCGTTTTTGTGATTTTTTTTTTTTTACATCAACATCAAACTGGAACACTATACTTTGTTATTGAAACCAATATTTTTATATAATAATTGATGAGCATGAAATTCTCTATCATAATATATTTAACTGAAAAAAATTTGGAGTATTCTGTAGTTAGGATTTACCCTAACATGTTAGTTGGAACTTGTCTAACTAAATATTAGTTGACTAAAACTGCTATAACTTTGGCACATTGGTAGTTCGCTTATTTTACGCTAGATCGCAGTAAATTTTAGTTTATTCTGATTGTAATAATACAAATAGTTCATAATCCCCATTTTGGAAAAAATCTCAGTTAGAACCTTGTCAAACCAACGCGACGAACTGTTTTATGAAGAAGTTATTTTATATTTTTCCGCAAAGACGACCCTATTTCAGAACTATATAAAAATCATTTTATTAAAAACATAGAAAAAATAATATTAATTTTCAGAAACTTGTAAAAATGCATTTTGTTTTAATTTTTTGGTGAAAATTGTCATTATTTATGAAATAAAATCTAATACTTTTTTAATTAATTGATGATTATTATATATAACTTTTATATAAATTCATTTCATTTGAGACCCAAAACAACATACTTATGGAATTTCTTTTTCTATAATATAGGAACCCGTTAAATGTTCGAGGGTTAGTTGCAACCACTTTATTGTTTTTATTCAAAGCATTTTTCAATCAGTTATATTTCAGCGTTTATTTTAGTATATAGAACACATTAAGGGGTGCCAGCAGATATTGATTTAGAATGTTTTAGTTTTTTAAATTACCCCATTGGTCATATGGAAAAGACTATATTTTGCTTCTGAATATGTCAACGTTTATGTTATCTTAAACTTAATTAAATCGTGGGGTACAAGTTAACCAATCAACAAAAGTTAAATAAATGAGTTAATCCATTTCTCTCATAATCTATCTGTAAATCAGTATCTGTCTTAAACTACAAAGAACTTGCGCTAATATATTTGGACCGCCTAAAATATATTTGGACCGCCTAAAATATATTTGGACCGCCTAAAATATATTTGGACCGCCTAAAATATATTTGAACCGCCTAAAATATATTTGGACCGCTTAAAATATATTTGGACCGCCTAAAATATATTTAGACCGCCTAAAATATATTTGGACCGCCTAAAATATATTTGGACCGCCTAAAATATATTTGGACCGCCTAAAATATATTTGGACCGCCTAAAATATATTTGGACCGCCTAAAATATATTTGGACCGCCTAAAATATATTTGGACCGCCGAAAATACACAATAGATTATGTAGTGTATGTAGATTCATAAGTGATTATGCACTGCATAATCAGTTGAGAAATTGAATTTAAATCTTTTTACAGTATGTTGCAATTCTTCTACTTCTTGTTTGCTAGAACCATCTGTTTTTTTCACGCGTCATCTTTCTTTTTTACACACTAAAAAAAGGTATGAATTTCCAAATTTAGGTTAAGTTACATCTCCCCCTACCCCTACTATCCTTTTAAGAAATTTATACCTTTAAGGTTAAAAACTATACCAAAAATGATCATATGTGGTGCAATTTACTACCTTAAGGGTGAAATGTTCTACCTTAAAGTGTATAATTTTCTACCTTAAGAGTAGAATATGTAATACTCTAATATTTCTCGTGTTTAAAGTCTCTCCGGGAGACCGGGAAGACTTTGGACACGGTTAGAGAATGGCCACTTTGATAGAGAAATCTCCTACCCTATTAACATTAGTACCCTGATGTCTAGGGTCGATATGTTGGTAGACATACGCTCTTAGCCTTAAAATAGTTAGGCGTTTCCCGCTAAAAAACAGATTCTAGTGTGAAAAAACGATTTTTTGATTCCCTGATATAAAATTTTCAATTCTAAGTAATTTATTTAGATCCTAGTTATTAACTCAGAGTTTGTGCAATTTTTTTAGAACAAACTGTTACCTGCTGACATTTGGGAATGTAAGCATTCATTGTGTGATTTATTAATGAGTTTGTAATGGTTCCCTTGATTTTTCAATACACTCTTTATACGGAGATTTTGGACATTTTAGATATTGTACAAAGCCAAATTGTCCAATGCTTCTGTTATGATTTCTAAACAACAATTTCCTATGGACAGTTAATAAAAATTTGTAAATTTCTATTTGCACAATCATTAACGATTGCAACCCCATAATTCAGCACGAAGGAATTCTTGAAAGAGTGTATATAAAAGTCGCATCTTAATCGATTGACATGTTATTCCACAATGAATTCATCCGTATCCTAAAGCTACTCCACGGAAATCAAACACTAATGACCGAGGACGTTGTAAGGGTAAATCTAAAAAAGCCACAGATACCCCGGAATAAGAGGCACTTACAGTTACAAAAAAAGCAAGAATGGCAAAAAAGCTTGTAAAAAAGACAATTATGAGAAAGATTCTACAAGGAAAAACCTCATAAAAAGCAATCCTTTAAGAATCATCGTCAGATGAATCAATAGACCTACAAATTTTAACAATAATCCATACAACCTGATTACATATAATCACGGTGACAATGGATTCAATGACAGCAATGCTGATAATTTTGATGAGCCATGATATGTTGTTTTAAGGACATGATATATTTTAAGTGAAATTTGGATGAATACTAATTGCAATAATTTATAAATGAAAAGTAAACTATCATTTTTGAAATCGCGTATTTATCAATTTGATATCCATAATCTCCTCTATACAATTCCGAAGGCATTCAGACACTCGACTAGCATTTTTTTTTAAACATTGAAAATCAAGAAGTATAAAGAAATGGTAAATATACCTTAATCATTGCATTTAAAAAAAATATATAACTTTAAAAAAGTGCAAAAGTTAATAAATAAGTTCAGTTAAAGTAAAAACTGTCCAGGGTCTCCCCTGTCTCCCCTACCTTTAAAGGTAGAATTATTCGTACATTATTTCTACTTTTTGAGGTACACTCTAAGTATGTATGACTTACAGTGCACTACATGGAACTTTTAAACAATCTGCAATAAAAGTATCTTGTAGACCGTAATCTAGACAGTCTTAAAACATAGGACTGCCAATGCAAGGTACATTGATTGCAGATAATTTAAAGGTTCCCTTTAAATTATAAACAGTTATTAAACGTTGAAACAACGTTAAGACAAACGTTTACGTTTCGTCGATTATTCATTTATAATGAAATGCAAATTAACGTTTAAAACGAACGTTCATAAAACGTTGGTATTCAAATATATTTTAGACGATTATTATAGGGTTATTATACGCATATAATGTGTTTAGATTTAATCAAATTTACGTTTAGATCTAGTCTATAAAACTTATATAAATAAATTTATATAAAGTTTATACAAACTCAAATAAACTTATATAAAGCGTATAAATTTCGTCTAATTAAACGTATATTAAACGCTTAGATGTTGTCTATTAATTTAGTTGATTTAATTAGTTTTAATTTATATAAGTTTCAAAACCTATATAAATTATAACTTTTTAACTTTATATAAGTAATAAGACCAATATAGTTCTTGAAATATATAAACAAGATATTGTTATATAAGTATATAAGACCTGTTTAATAATATACCCAGTGGGCACGGTACGTTTTTAAAATGTTTTTTAGAGGTTTTTATAAGGTTTAAACCTAATAAAAACGTCCAAAGAACGTTTTAAAACTCGTACTGTGCCCACTGGGTACTGTAATAACATAATATTGTTTAAAAAAAAAAATTGCTCCTATTTTTTATAACTTTTGTAACTATATATATTTATAAAATTTTATACTACTTTTACTATACTTTTATAGGATAAAACTATATATGCAATTATAAATTTATATAAAACGTTTTCATATAGCGGAGATAAAGGGATGACATAATATATTGATTACCCCATAAATAGCAAAAAAAATGTTTGTGCACTACACGTTTTCAAGATGTAAATGAGAACTTGAAAGTTGTAATTAAGAAACGTAAGATGTAATTTAGAAGATAAAAGTTGTAATTGAGAAATGTAAGATGTAATTTTGAGCATGAAAGTTGTAAATAAGAAATTGTAAGATGTAATTGAGAAGATAAAAGTTGTAATTGAGAAAAGTATAAAGAATACAAAGTTCTTTGTATTTTGAATTTTGTAGTCCTGATGTACTTTATAATTTAAGGCTGGAAATAATATAATATCAATAAAATATAAAAAGTCATGAAAAAGACATTTGTGGTTTAGGCGGTAACTGGAAAAATCCTATTGGGTGTGAATTAAAACACTCTTTTATTTTTGTTTATGAAAAATTTAATTGAGATTTCAGATGAACAATAAATAAAAAACAAATAATTTATTTACATAAAAATTTAAAATTTAAATTTAAACAACGTCATTAAAAACCATTGCAATATTCAGTTAAGCACCAACTTGAACGTCTTCCATATTTAAAATCGTTGCGTAATGCGTAGTCGTATGTTGTATAGAACGTATACAATCACTTCCCATAATTGTATATTTTGCCGCAGTAACAATTCTTTCTAAATAAATAAATACTGCATTCGTTGTTCCATAATCCTAGCACCGAATACAGGTGGAATACGAATAACATTTTTAACGTTTATTTTTATTTTGGACCAGATAGCTTTTACTGGGTTTAACATTAGGCTGTAGGGTCCTAATCGTAACAAATGAGCCAGTGAATTTTCAAACATCCTTTCCATACGAGCATGGCATAACGTATTGTCTGTTACGACGACCAAATCCTCTAAACGATTCCCGGATCTAAACCACTTAAACAAAGTCAACTCCCACTTGTTAGAAGAATCTGCTTTAAATGATCCTCTGCGAGTTTCTATTATGACGACATTTGTTGTTGATATAGCTGCAATCGTATCCTTCTTCAAAAGGTGCAAATGTATGTTTGCACCTTTTGAAGAAGGTATTTTCATTATTGCTCTTTTCTCCTGTTTGGCACGTCCTTGCATTTTTCTGCAAAAAAGTTTTTTCATCCAACCAAACTATCTGATGACCATTTGTGATGTGTTCATTAATGTTCCTAACATATTCAGCATATTTTGTTTGTTTTCATTACTATTCGTTGTAGTAAGCTCCTTGTGCACTTTTTAAATGAAAGTAGTCTGCCTTTGAGGTAATTAGCAATTGTGGTTGTGCTGACGCTAATATTAAATTGTCTTAATACCCTTGTTTTAATGGTCGCCAATGTCAACTGACAGTCATTTTCAATCCATGTTAGTATTTCTTTGATTTGATCATCGGGTAATTTTTTTGGTTTAAAACCACCTCTTCCAATAAAATTTAAACTTCCGCTGCGGACCCAATTTTATGCTGTCTCATATTTAACACCTAAAGTTTGCGCCAGAGTCAACCAATCGTCGTTTCGCTCAGCACATTCAATTACTCTTCTTCTATCATTCGATGAAGATAAAACATAATGTTTTCTTTCAACTTGTTCATTTGTATGTATTTCATGTCTTCAAATTGGACAAGGTGGTTCTGGTTGTTCCAGAAGTGGTTGTAAACAAATTTGGTGAAATAAATGCTTGCACGGATTCAATTTAATAACAGACTTTCTATTCATAGTGTGTTGACAAATAACACAATGATCTTTCAATTCCATTGCTGTATTACTGTATTGCTGGTGCAAACAAATGCTAAATTTGAAATTACTAACTTATCAAAATGCATGTCCACGAAGATCTTTTATAATGACTTTAAAGCTTACATTGAATTTACGATTACAAATAATGTATTCTCATTTACATATTATGATTTCTTAATTACAACTTTTGTTTTTCAAATTACATATTGCGATTTCTTATTTACATGTTGGGTTTCTCAATTACATTTTAAAATTTCTTAATTACATGTTGTGCTTCTTAATTACATATTGCGACTTCTAAATTACATGTTGTATTTCTCAATTACATTTTACTCTTCTTAATTACAACTTTTAAGTTCTCAATTACATCTTGAAAAGGTGTATACTATAATTATACTTCAATAATTCAAAAAATGTCATCGCCAATTTTTCGCAGAGGAAATTTTGTAAGTAAGAATTTCTAACGTCATTATCAAATATTTTTTAAATTTAATCTCATTTAGTAGAAAATTAAAGATTACATTTAGATTACATTAAAGATTACTAATAAAATTAATAAACCAATAAAAATGTATTTTCGATCACTTTGTTCTCTGGTTTATGCTTCATCAAAAACCTTTCTTGTATACCGTTCATCATGCGCCGGTTTTTGTGCAAGATCGTCATCTACATTCGTCTCCTGATTGCCTCCTTTAGATACTTGATCTTCAATAATCACACTATTTTCTTCGTACTTGAAGATGTTTTTTTCGTCCTCTCTATCTGCCATGAGGCTTGATTTAAATAAGAGGCAAGAGTATGTGCTTTGGCTATTGACGTATATCGAAAGTTGTAAACTATAGCTTCTAAAAAAATAATAGTTAATGAAGGTAATAATAATTCAACAAGATTAATTTATTTTTGTATCTTGTCTATATTTGTAATCACAAAAAAGTAGAGTTATATAGTTTTTTTAGCATTTTAGATAAACAGAAATCAAAATTAAATTACCAAGAACAACTTTACATATAAAGGATTTTTTGATCGGAAGATTTTAAACTTTCCTCTGCCATCCATGTTCATTTAAGAACTAGTAAAAAGTCGCAACGTAATATATGCAGTGGTTTACCAGATCTGCTCTAGCAATTTTCTTTAGCAAATACAACTAAAATAAACAAATAAAAATTTAATTATTAAACCTCTTGATTATACCAAAGATGAATAGCTACTGTTAAACAATCATAGTTTAGCGTTTTTAAAATGAAATCAAACTGTTCAATTGTTTATAAGAGTTAAGAAAAAAAGTTCTTGCAGCAGGACTTTCATAACGAGAGGCTAGCAACTCATATTGTTTAACAGTGTCAACGCGGCCATTTACAATTTCTTAAACATTGGACTTCATTGAAAAATGCTGTACAACTTATTTGCTTTTTATCCTATTTGAATAAAGTAATAAATAATAATGTTTATGAGTATTCATGACTTCAATATAAATATATACTTATAATAATATAATAAAATATATTACATCGAAATATTCAACCGATGTTACCTGTTATCTTGGAGGTAAGAATAACCAGTTTGTTGAAATTATTTTAATCTCTTAATTTTCGTAATACTATGTTTTTCAAAAAATATTTTTTTTTTTGAAATTCTACTTTCTAATATCTAAATTTTTGTCTTTTTCAATTCCGTCTTAATTGTGCTTAATTGAACCGCGTGGCTTAAGTTGTCATACGAGTCATCGGACCAATGGCTATAATATATATTATAATACAAAACACGTTTAAAAAAAACGTTTTTTGTATTATAATATATATTATAGCCATAATATATATTATAGAACGTTTACCAAACGTTCTTTCCGTTTATTTAAAGTCAATTAAGGGTTTACAATATTGACTACTATACCTCGATATTTTAAACGTTATATCGACGTTTAGTAAACGTATATATAAAAAAGTTTGAAATGTACATTTCAAATCAAGCGTCTATTTTTTGTCGATAATGGGTCACTAAACTTTTTATTCATTTTGCGACCAATTTCGACTAAATATTGACCAATTCCGAACCAATCTGTGTTTACTGGGAGGCCTGTACCGTAAAAATTTTTATGGAGGAAGGAAGGGGGAGTTGTTGTTGAAAAAAAGACAATTTAGAATCCCCCCACCTCCTCTCCTCCTCGTTCGGGCATGTATATATATTGCTGTTTGTTGTATCAAGATTAGATACAAAGCCCTTTGTTCGTTTAAGAGTGATCGATATAATGTAAAATGTTTACAAATTAGATCAATATTTATATATATTTAGTTTTAGGTTGTATATAAAAATACGAAAAAACCGTTAAAAACACAAAATACATAACAAAAACAAAAAACAAAACAAGTTCTGACGTCAAAACAAAAACAAAACAAGCTGAAGTAGAAAATTGGTTAATCAGTCACTTGGGCTGGAAGAATTGGGCTTGAAAAAGTTTTTTTCTATGTCTGCATTTAAATATTATTTCTTTTTTTTTCATTTAAAAGATTTGGATTTTTGGAGAACAAAATTTAATACTTTTCATTTATGGATAATTTGCAGGATTTTGAGGTTGGGTTATTGTTTGATTTCTTTTTTCATTGACAACTGGGTTTAAATTTGAATCTTTTAGTTTAAAAATTTCCTTTGATAGTTCAGTGTCATTTTTGTAATTAAGGATATTGATTTGAATATGGTTGGAATATCTGTGGGAAATTTCAAATGGTTGGCATATCTAATTTTAAATGGTCTTTTGATTGTATTGATGTAGAAATTATTGGTAGAAGCGCTTTATACGTTAAAAATATTTTGTTGACATATTCAAAAGAAACGATCTCACAATTTCAATACTATAATATGATACACATAAATGAAATACACTTATTATAATATCATCTTGAAGAAAGTTACACTGTTGCAAACCATAGCTCAGCTTTGCTCTTAGACAGTCCTAAACCCCGAACCAGATCATTTAGCTCATTTTGAAAGATTCAATTAAGATTTTTGTCAACTACAGTAGGTAGAAATGTTGCATCTTCTCAGGTTGATGGTTCTGAAGCATTTGCGTAGTTATTGGAATCATCATCATCATCATCACTGAACTTAGTCGGTTTGTTGGTTGGTGGGTCTGGCACAGGAAGATCTTCACCGTGGGGCACTGATCACAACGCACTTGTAATATTTGGATAATATATTGATTGTGTCCTCTTCTTTTTAATGCTTTGATTTATGGAGGATACAATGCAAAGTAATAGTTTTTAATATGGTACCATGCAAAGTAACAGTTTTTAGTGCAGTCAGTTGGTTCCCTCTAAATCATGAGTCCAAAGCATGGCTCGTCTTTTGCCATGAAACCAGTGATAAAGCCCTGCACAAGAAAAAGTACAAAAAATGTGAGGATTGTTCTCGATCTCCCAACTTACAACCAAAGTACAAAGGGTAGGCTTTCTTGATCACTGATGTGATCAAGAAAACGTACCAGTTACGTATACGCTTCTTTGAAACCAATATCACTTGCCAGATATATAATAAAAGGAATCTGGATTATTGACACACTTTCTGGGCATGTTTGATTAAAATTAATAAAATAATGTAAATATTTTATAATATCCCTTGAATTAGTATTTTTCAGCTATCCGTTTCCGTTACAATTTCTCTGTTGACGAGTGTCAACAGAGAAATTGTAATGGAAACAAAAATAGCTGATTGTAACGGATCTAACAATGCAATTCTTATAGTCCTTACTACGAAATTCTGCAAAATAAGCATAAATGAAAAGTATGAAATTTTGTTCTCCGAAAATCCGTATCTTTTAAATAAAAAAGTGAAATAATATCAAAGTGCAGACATTTCTTCTCGCAAATAAACAAGCTCAATTGTGTATATTTTCTTGTAGACCTTTGTTTCTGAAACGAAATAGTACGGTCTAATTTTGTTTTTTCATCTGAATTGACGTAAGTTATTAAGTAAGAACTTTTTCCTTTTCAAATAATTTATTAAAGAAATTATTTTTTCAACGAAAAATATTCTTTATTTCTTTTGATTTTTAAAAAAGCTATTTTTAGTTGCTATAGTGCATATTGATTTGTTATGTTTTATTGTGAGTTTCACTTCTGATGTATGCACATTTTTATTTTACATGTATATATTTTATAAGGTATATAGATGTTATTATTGAAGAAGTATATAGAGTTTTTGTTAAGGGCTTCGTGATAAGGTCATTACGATCTTCTTGAAGTCCTGCCGTATAATATTATAAATCTTATTGTAAATAATATTATACGGCAAATAAAGAAAATAAATAAATAAAAGTAAATATCGTTTCATTTTGACTTTTTATTTTGTCTTTTAGATCCATTACTAAAAACTGAACTTTTTATGACGTAAAAGTCAAAATAAAAAAAATAAAAATTTCTAAATTTATTGTCTTTATTTATTGCCGTATAATATTATTAATAAGACAAAATAAAGCAATATTTATTTTTATATATTTATTTTCTTTATTCATTTTATTTGTCGTGTAATATTGTTTACAATAAGAATTAAATATTATTATATATATATATATATATATATATATATATATATATATATATATATATATATATATATATATATATATATATATTTATGATAAATATTATAATATTATAATATTAAATATTTATTTATGATGATATAAATATGTATTTATGAAAATAATAATATAACGAATTTATTACGAAATGTCGCTATCTGAACTCCGCATCCCTGCTTCTATTTCATCCTAATTTTTTTTAATGTTAATTCTGATCGAAACCAATATTGTTATTATTAACGACTTTTATGGTCATCACATTGAAAGGTTTGGCTCTAGCACCACTGACCCTGCTGGCTCTGAAGCTTAAAATTTTTGTTTTTACCAATTTTACCCAGAAAGTAACTCATTCTCGAGACAACTCTGTTCACTTACTTCACTTCTTAATTTGTGTCTTAAAATATGTTTTAAAGTAATCATTTCTCCTTTAGTTTGTGCTTACTTTCTCATTTAAATTCGTTCAGATTATGCACTAACTTTTTATTAACTTTTTTTCAAATTTATATTTTTACATCAGATTGTTGAACTTCATACTACTCAAAGCTGGCTAATAAATACAGATTAATAAATAGACTTGTTATTTAGCAAAGTCTCATTATTTTACTGTTTCTGTCTTTATATAGCTAAATATAATTATAATTAGTTAATCTAATTTCACCCAAATTTTCGGTAGATAACTAGTAGAGAATTGACAACAATTAGTAGATAATTAGGCATTTAAAAGATGTCGATTAAAATTAATAGTTATTTGTTCAAGCAATATGTTATTTATAAATATAACTTTATTTTATTTTTAAACATATTTTTTGTCTTCGAGTGTATTTTGCTCATTAGGAAGATTGTATTTAAGATTTCTTCTATTTAAGTGTTTAGATTATAATTCCTCATAGTTTTATATGGATGATAAAATCAATTATTCGTTTAAAAATGATTATGAAGCTTGTTATAAACAATCATATACCCAAGTAAGAAATCTGATTGAAGATATTGAAAGGAATGATCATAAATTACTTGTAAAACGGGCAAACTTGAAAGAAGTACAAATTACTAGTATATGTACGCATCACCGTGATATATTTATCGTGAGATATGAGAGTAATCAGAAAAGTTGCTGTAATCCATTTCTGACTCACAAAAATGTGTGTATAGGTAAAAGTTTATATACTTACGTTTTAATGGGCAATACCATTTTTAATAAGTTGTTTATAAGCTTTTTGTAGTAGGATTTGTTTATTGTTTTATAATAATAGTATAATTAACAAGCCTTCCCGGGAAGCGCGTGCAGTCGCACGTCTTGAACGTCCACGCTTAAAGTAATTTTTTTAGACAACTTGACTACGTTTTTATAAAGAAAGCATTTTAAGAATTCGCGGCAAAATAAAGCTATAAGAAACTAGAGAATAAATCAGCAATACTCAAAGAAAAGAACCAAAGACTATACGAAATAGTAAATCTAAATAAAATAAGCTAAAAAACATTTATTAATAAAAAAAAAGTTGTTGTCAAAAGAATGATATACCTAAATATTTACTGTTTTTGTTTTCTTATTTTTAGAGCGTTTGTTATTTTCCACTACCAAAATTTATACTAATCGAGGAAAAAGTAGATAAGAACAACAACAACAAAAAATTTTTTTGATATACAATTTTTCGCAACCTTTTTCAGTCAGTATATAGAAGAAATTTTTAAATTGCGCTAGAAACGCAGACAATTTTTAAATTTGTTTTTCGGATGTCGTTGCTAAACTTTACTATTTTTATCACAGGAAAGCGAGAAAACTAATTGCTAATTATTTGTGAAAAATTTTATTTTTTTAACCAAGTTTTTCATGTTAAAATTCGAAACGATGCTGCAAAATTTTGTGGGCTAGTGCATTGTTAATTTACAGAACTTTGATTAACGAAATTTTTAGGAACCTATTTAAAACTTTTGTTTAAGTTTTTAAATACATTTTTTTAAACAGAGCAACTGTTATGTTCATTATCTCTAGTAATTCGTATTAACATTGAAAATTGGGCAATATTAAAGAAACAATTTCCTACATGCATCAAATGCGGCAAATACATTTATAAAGGGGGAAGTACCCCAAAAATGTTAAAACTCATGTTTAAACAGTAAAATTAATTTTAAGCAATATATGTCAAAATTTTTTTATTTCAGAATAAAAAAATTTTCAATTGTTGCCATGGTAAAATAGAAAACATTGAGAAATTTTTTATGAAAAATAACTTAATAATATAATTTAAGATTTTTTCGCTATCAATTAAACAGGGAATTTTTCCACAAGCTCTAAAATTAGCAAAAGTCATACCAATATTAAAAGGTGGGGACATTAAGAATATAAGTAACTATCGTTCAATTTCACTACTTTTTGTATTCTCTAAAATTTTAGAAAGAATTTTGTACAATAAAATTTATAATCATCTTACTATAAACAATTTATTATACAGCAATCAATATGGATTTCAAAAACACAACTCCACTGAACATGCCATTTTACAATTTACAAGAAATATATCTGACTCATTTGAAAATTCTCAATTTACTTTAGGTGTCTTCATTGAATTGGCAAAAGCTTTTGACACTATTGATCACAAAATTCTTTTTAAAAAGTTGGAGTGGTGCGGAATTACTGGAAATATATTAATTTGACTTAAAAGATACCTAAATAATCGGAAACAATTTGTTTATGCAGATGATAACGTATCATCTAATTTGTTAAATATTTCATGTGGAGTTCCTCAAGGATCCATATTAGGACCCCTCTTATTTCTAATTTATATTAATGATCTACCAAAAGCTTCTAACCTAATGACAATTATGTTTGCTGATGATTCTAACTTATTTCTTTCTCATAAAAACATTTTTACACTTTTTAGCAACATGAACATTGAACTAGCCAAAATTTCCGAATGGTTTAGATTAAACAAACTATCATTAAATATTGATAAAACTAAATGGATTCTTTTTCATCCTTATGGTAAAAAGCACCAGCTGCCTAGCAACTTACCATTTCTTTTTATCGATAACATAATTATTAAAAGAGTTCTAGTGACAAGATTTTTAGGTGTATATATCGATGAAAATCTTAATTGGAAAAGCCACATTGCTAACTTGTGCAATAAAATTTCAAAGAGTATAGGCATTTTATACAAAATAAGAAACTTTCTAGATAAACATACCTTAATTCAGTTATACTATTCGTTAATTCATTGCCATATTAATTATGCAAACATTGCTTGGGGTAGCACTTATAAAAGTAAACTTAAATCTCTCTATCGGCAATAAATTTCAAGGACCGCTTTGCTCACGCCAAGCCTCTTTTATATGATATGAAAGCACTCAATATGTTTTTAATATTCTTTGTTTTATGTATAAATGCAAGACCCACCTATCACCCGTTCCTTTTCGTAACTTGTATTTACAAAGAGATAGAAATAAATATATTTTAAGGAACGATAATTTAATTCGACAACCATTTTCTCAAACTAATTTTGGACAATTTTTTATTTCATTTCGCGGACCATTTTTATGGAATAGTATAGTTCTAAATACTTCTAAAGATTTTTCTCAAGAATGTAATTTTGATTATTTTAAACAAAACCTTAAAAAACTCATTTTTTCAACTGATAATATACTAATCTACTTTTAAATTTTAAAATTTTTTGAAAATCCTTTATCTATATTAGTATATGTATATATTTAATGTATATTCTTTTTTATTTATTTTTTTGTTTTTTTTTTTATCCACAAGCAATTAGCGGTTTCTCTGTCACAAAACCTGATGATCTTCTTTGAGTAATCCGCGTTCTTTATATTTATTTTTAATATTTATTTTCTTAACGATATCTTGACTTGTTAACTTTTATTATTGTAACAAAGTTTTATTTATTTAAATTGTAATAAATATTGTAATAAAGAACCAAAAAAAATAAAATAAAATAAAATAATAATAAAGTTTCAGAATGATCTAGGGGCATACTGACTTCCTTCAGAGTTTTCATATTTGTCCTTATGATCCTTTTGTCAACTCTCGTAGAATCTTTCGCCGCTTCTTGGATGACTCTAGATTTTTATATCCAGCTAAATAAATACGTTTTCGATTTTGATTATTGCACAAACTTGATGTATATTTTCCAGGTGTCATGTTTAACTGTTTATAAATTAAAAGAGAATTTTTCTCCCAATATTATAGTCTGCATCAGCATCATATGTTCCAAACTTTAACTGTGTTGTTGACTTTGTTTTTGGGATTCGATCCCAAATCATTGCATTTAGACTTTCGTTTTGATTTTGTGTCTGCCCATGTAAATGCTCACTTAAATCTGCATATATTGGTTTTAAATGTTTTATAACTGATAGTGGAAGTCCTGCACCTGGTTTGTACGTTGGTTTGCCTGTTGCTATATCTTTCTGATATTTGCACCAACTGTTTTCACTAATTGGACAAGTGTGCCAGTTATTTTCCTTTGATGAGGCAACATGAAAAAGTGTAGCATGAATGGATTTCTTCATGTCTAGTAGATTGTTTTTATTACTTCTTACCGCAATCCCATTATAATTCTAAAGCTTATCAATAAGTCTGTTTGTTAACTTTCCACGACCACAGAGGTTTTTCATGTGTTATTTAATGTTCTTAGACGTGTCCCAACTCGTTTCTGAACTTGCCTAACACATTTAAACTTTTCAACTTCAACATCAGGATAAGTAAATTTCACAGCTGGATAACTTTTACTGTCACCATCTCCATAAAATTTAATATACTGCAATCCGTATTCTTTGACAGATATACTATATATGCGTTTGGCACCAGTCACTTCCATACTTCCTGCTGAGCCAGTACAATTTACGTTACACCTATCAGATTTGTTCAAATTTGTTTAGCTCTCTGAATTCTTAGATTTTAAATCTACGCGTAGTTGACATTGCTTACAAAGTCTACTCATTGGCTCAACATCTAACACTTTTTTATTATCCATCGACAATGTTGTCACAACTCCATTCAGTGAACTGTATTCTCTACGTTACCAGGTTCCATCAGTCCCAAACTCCAGTATCAACAATGTCGTTGCTATTACCTTTTATTTCTTTTGCAGCCTGAAGCATTGTTTTTTTAGCAACTGTCGCAACAGCATCAGTAATAACCTTTACAAAACCATTGTAATTTTTTTTTACTCGTCGAACTTGGGAGGTTCATTAATGCAGAAAACCTTTCAAGTCCTGAATACCCTTGCCCAATTGATCTCATGCAATATACAATACGAAGATTAATATCATGAGTGCGGTTACAAACTTTAGATGTATAGAAATCTTTTCTATATTCACAAACACTGCAGCAACATATTAAATTTAAAGCATATCCTTTTTTTTCACAAAGTTTTCTTTCAATACCAAGCTATTATTGTTAATACACTATGAACAACATAAAGATTCAAATATAGTGTATGAAAATTCAACATCAATTATTCTATAACCATTTATTTTTTCATCATTTTTATTCAGAATATCATTGTTAATATATACAATATTGCTGGCTGATCTTGAAGAACTAGTATAGTGTCTGAATATTTCTTTGAGTTTGTTATTGATCTTGGTGATGATAAAGTGTGTTGGTTACCACACAAAACTCTTTTCTTTCCAGTAACTCTAGTTCTTTGCTTGACTCTATCTTTTCTTCCCATAGTTAAGACTAATTCTTATTAAAATTTGATAAAATATGTTCTTATTACACTTAACAACTTATATAAACAAAGTCAATATGTGCATTTTAGGAATGTTTAAAAACTGAAATAATTATAGGCAATAGAGTCAAATTTAATTTAAGCAGAGTAGATAATTAAAATATAAACTAAGTAGATAAAGTCTTTTTATAAGCAGATTTATAACTTTATGTGAACCTCTGAAATAAGCAGATAAGCAGAAGCTTTATCGTTGCTATGTTCGTTGCTATTGTTAAACTTGATGAGTATGGTTCAAAAAATTAAAAGCGAAAAGACTTAAAAATGAATAAAGGTAATAATGGGTCGTCCATAAATTACGTCACGCAATTTTAGACCGTTTTTGACCTTCCCCCTCCCCCCTCCCCCTTGTCACAAAGTTGTTACACTTAAGATGCAAGTTTTGTATGAGTCGTCACAAAACCAATAACCCCCCCACACACACACACACACACACACCTTATTGCGTGACATAATTTATGGACGACCTCAAAACAAATAAATGTAAGAAAAAAAATTTAACAAAACTTCTTATAGTACTAGCGTACATAGCAAATTAGTTTCTTAATTAATGGACTCATAAAAATGTGAATGTTGATAAATCGTTATAAAAGATAATGTTTTTTTCAAAAAAAAAGGAATAAAAGTTGTATAAAAGTTTTAAAAAATTTTTTTTTTTAATTAATTAATTTTCTAGTTTATTTTATTAAGCTTGATATTTCGTTACAATTTTGTCTCCTTATTTAAGAATTGTTTTTTCTTTCTTAGTAAATAAGTTTAGCTTTTTGCCGCGAATTATTGAAACGCTTTATTACAAAGCTTATTATAAATCAATTTAACGATTATATCAAGTTAACGATTTATCAACATTCACGAACTGCCGTGGTCAGTTAGTCTGAAAAATTTACTTCGAACCTGGACGAACAAGGCGTGCGACCGCACGCGCTTTCCAGGAAGGCTTGAATTAATATTATAGAATTTGAGTAATATAGTTACATTTTCTTTTCAGCATTTCTACGTGTGATTATAATGCATACTGTATTAGAAGCAGAAACAATAGATTTAAATCTTATACCTAGAAAAAAGTTGTGTCCAACATGTCAAGTAAAGTTATGTAACATCTATCAAAAGGTATGAGTGAATATAATGATGTAGTTTTAGATATTGTCAGTGAAATATCCCTTCAAAATAAAAATGAAAGTTTAGATACACACTTTACAGCTGCTGGAGTATCTTCTATTAAGGTCAAAGGGTTGCATAAGTCAGGTAAAATCAGAGAAAGTAAACGAAAATTGACAGCATTAACAACCTCCATTAAAAAAAAGTAGCCGCTTCCCTTAATATACCGGAAGAAAGTTTTAAAGAACAGTCAAGTTTCGGTAATGAGTATATGGAAAGAAAACTTGTTTGATAACATGATGGTATTGTTCACAAATAATATTGCAGAGTCTTCAGCAAAATCTAAAAAAATACAACTGATAAAACTTGCTCCAACTGACTGGTCAATCAAAAAAGTTTCTAAAACATTACATGTAACAAACTATGTAGCTCAAACTGCATGGTGTATTACTTCTGGTGCTTCAGAAACACATTCAGTATGCGTCTGTGCTATTCATCAGAACTTAAAACTACTTTTACATCCTCTTGGTGTGGCATACAAAAAACTGTTACCTTATATTGCATGTGACATTACTAATAAAGACTGTATGATGCGTAAATGTGAAAGATGCCCAGAAACAATAAATGCATTATTTGAAAAACTTTATAATTTAATTGGAGAGTTTGAAGATGACAATGAAGTAGAATTTGATCAGTGGACAACAACAGATAAGTCAAACCTAACACATAATAAAGAGCTAGTGTCTGAATACATTGAACTAGTATGTAAAAAACTGAC
Organism: Hydra vulgaris; assembly: GCF_038396675.1. Lineage (NCBI taxonomy): Eukaryota > Metazoa > Cnidaria > Hydrozoa > Anthoathecata > Hydridae > Hydra > Hydra vulgaris. The sequence goes on along the minus strand of NC_088930.1, from coordinate 5,148,364 downwards.
AAAGCTTGCACCACACTCGTATTTAGCTAAGAGTCAAGTATTATACCTGAGATAAAGAAAAGAATATATGAATGAGTTAACAGCATTATTATTGGGTGATTTTTCAGGCAACTATAAATTTGTAGTTCAGGATGAAGTACAAAGCTTTTATTGGACAAGTTTGTAATGTAGGGGAGAGTGGGGTAATGGCGAACGCGGGGTAACTCCGAACATGGTCAAAACAGCATTGTAAAAAAATAAATTCGACAATTTTTTTTTACCTGCTGAGAAGGGATCCTATGCTCAGTTCCAGACATGCAGTAGTGTAATGAAGCTGCGGATGTTGTTCACTATAATTTGATTTTAAATTTTTCTGATAATTTTATGCAACTTTTTTCTTGAGTAACACTCTGTTGTAGCTTCTATGGAAATAAAGTCACTCCTTTTTTTTGTTTTTGTTGCATAATATAGTTTTTAGACTTAGTTATTACAATTAGCTTTTTATTCGCTATTACACAACAGTGCTTGTGATTGCCCCCCAATGTGTTCGGAATTACCCCACGTAGGCAGGGTAATTCCAAACACCAATGGTTTTATTTCTGGCATAAATTTTTATTTTATAATAAGATTTTTAAAAATTCCTTTTGAGGGTTTGTGACTGAGTAGTTAAACTAATTGATAAGCAATAAATATGATCAATTTTGTATAACTGGTGTCTTTAATTTGCATTCCCGCTTAGGTGTTCGCCAATACCCCACTCTCCCCTACACTTCAAAATTAAAAATGGCTAAATTTACCGCTTCTCAAATTAAAGACCTGTTAGATACTCATGAGAATACTTTATTAAAAATATTTAACGAGAAGTTTGATAAAATGGAAATTAAGCTATTAAATCTTCAAGAAGAAAATACAAAACTAAAAAAAGTAACTAATAAACTTGTAACGCGCGACTTTTAAGAAATTCTTTTATTTTAGAGTTATTGATTTTATCTTTATTATTTATTTTTTTCATTGTTTTTAAATACAAAAATGGATTCAAGTTGCTCTAAAAATTTTGATATTTTTAAATTTAATGATTTTATACTTAAAAAAGAGTCCGATCCGGATCAAAGTTATTTTAGTGAAACAGATGCTTTACAAAGCAACTGCAGCTATTTTTATACTTTTGAAATAAAAGAATTTCTTGAGCGTGATAAATTTAATGCAATTCATATAAATATAAAAAGTTAAAAAAAAATTATTGAAAGTCTTTGCAATAGTTTTGAGAAAAATCTAACTATTTTTAGTGTAATTTGCCTAACTAAAACCTGGTGTAGTTCTGATGACTCAAATTTAGATAATAATTCTAAAATACCGGGCTATAACTTAATTTTATTAGGGCGGAAAACAAATAAACGCGGCGGTGGTTTAATTATTTATGTAAAAAAAAAACCTACGGTATTTTGTTAGGCATGACATGAGTATTTCTGACGTCATATAGAGGTTTTAACCATTGAAATATTGATCAATAAAACTAAAAACATTGTAATTAGCTGTTGTTATCGCCAACCTACTGGCGAAATTAAAACATTTAGTACATTTTTACATGACGATAATATAAATAAAAGCCACGAAAAGAAATTACTTTACATATTAGGTGATCTGAATTTAAATTGCTTTGAGTATCACGTCAAAAAAGACATTAATGGGTTTTATAATGGCCTATTTGAAAATGGAGCAGTTCCTCTAATAAACAAACCAACAAGAATTACTCAAACAACGACTTCCTTAATTGATAACATCATAACCAATGATATTTTTAATAATTCGCTTAAAAAAATTCATTATTAAAAGTGACATATCTGATCATTTCCCTATTTTCTTTTCCAAAGATATTTATGCGAAAAGTTTATATAATGAAAAAAAATCATTTAAAAAATGACTTTTTCATAATAAAAACCTAGAATCTTTTAAATATCAACTTTCTTTAGTTATTTGGGACATTATTAACTTTTCTGAAGACATTAATTTAATATACAAATCTTTTTTTTAAATTTTTTATGAAATTTATGACATCAATTTTCCCAAAGTAGAAATAAATTACAAATGTAAAAAAACTAAATCGCCATGGATTACTAATGGTATTCTAACATCTTCTAAAATTAAACAAAAACTTTATATAAAATATCTAAAATCAAAAATAACTGAGAGTAAGACCATTTATAAAAATTATGTAAGACTATTTGAACGCCTAAGGAAAAATTTAAAATCAGTATACTACACTAATTTACTTGAAAAATACAAATTAAACTCTAAACGCACTTGGCAACTAATAAACGAAATTACGGGTAACACTAAAAAAACATCGCAATCTTTGCCCTCAGTTATTAAAGTAGATGATAATTTTATTCTTGATCAAAAAACAATTGCTTCCAAATTTAATAAATATTTTGTATCTGTAGGACAAAACCTAGCCGAAATAATTCCAAACCCTAAAAAATCATTTAAGGCAACATATGACCCTCTAAACTCGTATCTAAATTTTTTTGATTTGTCTTTTGAAGAGTTTGAAAGTGCTTATAAATTGTTAAAGTCAAATAAAGCAGTTGGTCCAGATGATGTCAATGGGAATGTTATTGTAAACTGTTTTGACGTTTTAAAAGACATACGTTTCCAAATTTTTAAATGCACTATTAGTCAGGGAGTTTTTCCTGATGATTTAAAAATAGCAAAAATTATTCCTATATTTAAAGAAGGAGAAAAAACTAATGTTAAACACTATCGTCCAATATCTATCCTCTCTGTTTTTTCTAAAATTTTAGAAAGAATTTTGTACAACAGAATATACAATCACCTTTTATCAAACAAGTTATTATACAACATGCAATATGGATTTAAAAAAATAATTCAACAGAGAATGCAATTATTCAGCATACAAGAAGTATATCAGACTCATTTAATAATTCTAAATTCACATTTGGAGTATTTATTGATTTAGCGAAAGCGTTTGATACCATTAATCATAAAATTCTTGCTAAAAAATTAAAATGTTGTGGTATAACAGGCAATGTTTTAAAATTGTTAAAAAGTTATCTAACTAATCGCAAACAATTTGTTTACGCCGATGAAACATTATCATTAAATTTGTTAAATATTTTATGTGGAGTTCCACAAGGATCCATATTAGGACCTCTTCTTTTCCTTATTTATATTAATGATTTATACAAAGCCTCGGATTTAATAACAATTATGTTTGCTGATGACACCAATTTATTTATGTCACACAAAAGCATTCCTACTTTATTTAGTTGCTTGAACATGGAGTTAATCAAAATATCTGAATGGTTGAAGACTAACAAATGATCTCTTAACATTGATAAAACTAAATGGGTTCTTTTCCATTCTCTTATCAAAAAACATAAACTACCAATTAACATGCCTCATCTTGTTATTGACAATATACAAATTAAACAACTAACAGTGACCAACTTTCTAGGTGTTTGCATAGATGAAAATCTTACATGGAAAAGTCACATTAAAAACTTATCAAATAAAATTTCAAAAAGTATAGGAATATTGTACAAAGCAAGAAATGTTTTAAACAAACGTACTTTAGTACAATTATAGCACTCATTTATTCATTGTCACATAAACTATGCAAACATTGCTTGGGGTAGTGCAAAGAAAATTAAACTTAAACCTCTTTATTGTCAGCAGAAGCATGTAGCACGTCTCATATATTTTAAAGACCGTTATACTCATGCCAAGCCTCTATTATTTGAAATGAAAGTTTTTAATATATATTAGCTTAACATTTTTAATATTCTTTGTTTTATGTTTAAATGTAAAACCAATTCATCCCCTATTTCTTTCCATAATTTGTATTCATCGAAAGATAAAAATAAATACATTTTGCGGAATGATAATTTTATTAAGCAGCCCATTTTTCAAACAAATCTTTTTAAATTTTGTATTGATTATCGCGGACCATTCTTATGGAATAAAATAGTTTTAAAAAATTTTACTAAGGATTTTATTCATCAAAGTAACTACTTTTCTTTTAAACGAAAGCTTAAAGAACTCATTTTTACAATCGAAGATGTAACAATATACTTTTAATATATTTTTTTATTGATCTTGCTTTTTACCCCCTATTTAACTATTGATTTATAAAAATTATATATGCATCATTAACAACTATAATATATAATAATGTATCTTGTATTTTTAACGGAATATTTTAAGTTTCTTACTTCGTTAACTTATTTTTTATTTTGTAAATATCTTATAAATTTTAACACGATCATTTCTTAGCGGTACTCGACGACAAGACCGTATGGCCTTCTACGAGTTCCCGCGTTCTTTTATTATTTAATAACGATTATTATATATATATATATATATATATATATATATATATATATATATATATATATATATATATATATATATATATATATATATATATATATATATATATGTATTTATTATTATATATTTGTATTTTAAATATTGTAACGAAATGCTTATTTATAATGTAATAAAAAAAACGAAAAAAAAAAAAAAAAACTTCATCCTGTGATTATTTATTTCAAAAAAGAAGGTTTTCTCAATCAAAAACCTTATTGTATTGTTTCAGATGATATGATGCATAATGTGAACATGGTGTACCGAATACAAAAACAGGGCTTTGCTACTATTTAGTCAAAGACGACTTGAAAAAAATTGTTTTCCTTAGGAAATAGAGATTTTAATATTTAAACTAATTTCAAGTTTGCTGAGTCTGATATGTCTTATCCATACTTTTTTTTAATCTTTTATTTTTTGTACAATTTATAAATATTGTGAATGAAAAGCATATATAAAATCATTTAAATTGAGTATTTATTTTTCTAAAAGTTTTTTTTATACCTAATAATTTTGTTGTAACATATTAATAAAAACAATTAAGTAACTAAACTGTTAATTTCTAATTTGATTAATTTGTAAAAAGGTGGGATAGATTGCCTGATTTTTACTTTGAAGCATGTGGAGATTTCTTTCCATGTAATAATTTTAACATTTCTGTCTTTGTATGTAAGATGTAATATCATTTTGTAATATAATAATTTAATAAGAGGCTTTTTATAAAAAAAAGTATAAGAAAATATATGCTAAACTCTAATATGAACATTTCTGTTAACAAACTCTTAATGCAACAGCGGTTTAACTCTATGTAGGGTTTTTCACAAAAAGGTTTATCTTCGTGTGGCCACTTGAAGATAAACCTTCTTATAAAGTGTATATCTCGGAATAGAAAGTGTGCAGTAAATGCTCGATTTAAGTCTTACTCCTTATTTGATGAATTTACTAATGCTTATCAATGTTCAGAGTAAGTTCATAGAAAATCAATAAAAACGCTAGGTTAAGAATTTTGTTTCACTTTAAAAACAACATGCTTTCGCTTTTTTTACTGTTAACATCACGTGAAATAATATTCAAAACTTGATTGGTTTTTGCTTATGGCAAAATTAGCATAACTGCCAAAAATGTTTTATCTGCTCATGCTTATCGACGAAAAAGTTCACTTAGCACGAATATTTCGTCTTGTGGAAAAACGGCCTTAAAGTAATTTATTATCATGAAATTATTTGTAAACTCTGTTATATATAATTTTTTCTAAAATTTTTGAAAATGTGGAAACAACAGAAATAGGGCAATAGTTACTAATAATTGATTTGTCCCCTTCTTTGAAAATAGTAAAATGGGAATACACCTTGATAGATAGAAGCTTAAAAAACTGTAAGAAGAACAACTTTTAGCTGTTCAAAAAATTTATACTAAAGTTTCCATTTATTTGATTTGCTCCAATTGCTTTATTTATTTTTAATGATTTGAATTTCAAACTCTTCAAACAATTATTCAGAAGACAACACATTTGATTTTAGATTATAATTTTCAATTGGAATTTTTCAAACTTGTTTCAAAGCTTTTTGGTAAGAGGTTGTTGTAATATCTTTTAAGCAAACGTTAAAAATACTTTTTAAGCAAACGCTAAAAGGCTAATCAGAGCGTAAAGAATAACAAAAACAGTTGCTTTAATTTTTTTTGAAATGTCTGTTATAAAAAAATGTTTAAACTCTGATTTCCTCATATTGATGATTCGATTGGTGATCCGCTTCGCGAATCATGACTTGCTTCATATATACATATGACACAGGTCATGATTCATATGTATATATGAAGATGAATATATGAACTTATATACCTAGCCGTGGCTAGGTTACCCCTCCCATCTCGTTTGTAAATTTAAGAGCTCTTTTGCAAATTTAAGTAACTTAATCCAAATATTAAAAAAAAATCGCAGATTAATGAGGGGTATAGGGGAGTAGGTATACCCTTTATACTACCCGGATCCGCCACTGAATGCAGGCACAATTTCATAGATCGCTCATTTATGTAAAATCATTTAAAAGGTATGTTGACAATATCTATTCCCGTTTAAATAATGTGGCAAAATCAGAACGTTTTTTTGAGTTGTTTAACATTTAACATACAAATATGAACATATACAATTGAAAAAGAAAATGATTTACATATGATAAATTGATCAATAACAAATCCAGAACAGCTGTGATTACGTCAAGATAAGGGTGCCCCATCAAGATAAGAGTGATTACGTCACTTCGTCGTTTTGGAAACCGTATTTTACTTATTTAAGACGTAAGAGCACGTCGCGTTGAAGATTTATTATTTGTTTTTTTGTTATTGTTGTTTTTGTTGTAATTGTTTTTAACTTTTTTTATATAACTTGTTTAACGAGGGTATATATAATCACAAGAAATTTTTTTTTTTTTTTTTAAAAATTATTTAGTTAGCATAAAGTTATTCAGCCAGAAGTAAATGTTTTGTTATTACAATTTTATTTTAGCAAATGTTTTATTATTATTATTTTATGATCAAACTTTTCCAAGTTGTTAACATTTGAAAAATAGCGCTTCCTCTATCAAAAAAAATTTACGTTTAGAAGTTGCGGATACTTACGTAGGTGCGCACGGAGATACATGCGTACATGCACACGTACGCGTGTTTCTGCTCTTAGAAGCGTTATAGTTTGTATGCCTCAAAATAACGTAATTTTTGCTTTAGTTCTGTTAAGTGTTGATTTTTTTCATGAAAGTTTTGTTAAAATTTTTAAAAAAGTTTTTAAAAAATTGAATGATCATTGTATATCATATGACAACCACATACATATGATTATATGAATTTTTTTTTTCGGTGTTTGGTAGAAACCTGTTGCTTCATCTATTTATTTACTATTTATAACTTTTGCAACTTGAAATATTGCGAAAATTATCAGTTTAAACAAATTGAAATTTTTCGTAAAATCGACGTCGCTTTTTTTGTTAAGTGATTCTGATCCTTATTCTAAAAAACTTTTACTCATAAATATATTTTTTTATGAACAAAAGTACTAAGTTTATAAAAAGTTATTTGTTTTAATGTTTTAGTTTTAAAGGAAATTGGTTTTCAAAAAGCTCATGAACTTTAATTTTAGCAATATTGTGGGTGCGTCATAGTGTACTTAGGCAAAGTAGATGATTCTCAGTACTAGCAAAAGCAAAGTAGATGCAAGAGATAAACTTTTTTTTTTAAATCAAATTTACAATATTTTGAATCGACGCCGAAATTCTGAGAATGTAATTGCAAAATTACTAATTTATTGATTACAAAATTTATTGTTAAATTAAAAATTAATTTTAAATTTTTGTGTCCAAAAAGGAAAAACTTAGTAAAAAAGTTGTAAAAAAAAACCATTGCTTTTTGTTTGTTGTGTTATGACGTTTTTATATTGTGTATAGCAGATTATTTAGGATTTTTTCAAATGAGGATGCGATAACGTGATGTTTTCAGTTTAAATTAGGATCGGGATTACCCAAAAATTTTAATTTAAAAACATTGATTCATGCATTATTGAGAAGTTAGAAAAATTTTTTGTTTATTAAACTAGATGTATATAAAGTACCGTCTCCTTATTTTAAATATTTAAAGACTTAGCTTTAATGTTTAACAGAAAAACAGCTAACAAAAATCAGAGACCAAAAATTAGTTTCGACATGCTAATAATCAATGGACTTTTTTTTTAGAGTTAGTTTCAATAAATAAGAAATCTTCAAATAATTTGGGTGACGATTGTTATTTTTTATTAATAAAATGAGTTGATTAAAAGCTTTAAACCTTAAGGCAACGATGCGGTTTGCAAAAGCGATCAGTGGGGATGTGCAGAAGTACATAAATCGCTATAGTCGGTATCATCAATCTATTTTAACAATAGAACAGTTCACTCATTTTGGTAAGTTAATTCTTTTTTTTTTTGAAATTAATAAAGAAATTTTCTGCTGTTTTTTTCATTTATTTACGTCATTTTATTAAAAATTATGAACTTTTAAGAAATAGTTATTAATAACAATTTTAAAAACCGGAAATATTAAAAATCAAACTTCTTAAAAAAATTGATTTTTAATATTTCCGATTTTTAATAATCACTTATGAATGCACTACCTGACACTACCTGTCTTTAAAAATTTTCTTTTAAATGGTTTTGAAATAATTTTTTATAAACATTTTAGAAAAATCTTTTAAAAAGTTTATTTTAGCAAAACTAGAAATTTAATATTTTTTTAATCTAAAAAAATTTCTTAAATAAAAAGTATTTTTAGGGGTCCCTCAAAACATGTAGCGAGTTCCTAATATTATAAAAAAAAATTATTTAAAAGTGTATCATGATGGGTCTCAAATAAAGCAAAATCATATGAAAATTTCAAAAATGATTACTAAATGACACCCTTCAACTTTTTAAGTCTTCTGTCATATATTCCTTGCTCTATAATTCTTTTTTTCTAATAACTCCCAACTTAATAGTGGATGCTTGCAGCCTTGTTGGGAGTGAGAATAAAAATAAATGTAATAATAATAGAGTTTAGTTAATAAACTTCATTTTTTAAGCTGTTAAATTTAACATGGGGTTGTCCATAAAGTACATAAGCTTTTATTTTGCCCCCCCCCCCCCATTTGTATATTATTCATTACGCCTATTCAGGGGCATTAGTTTTAGTAAGTGACTGTGATCTTGGCCCCCAACTAAAATTAGGACTTTTTACAAATCCAGTTCCAGCCCCAGCTCCAAATAAATTATTAGATTTAGCAGAGGTTGATAGCCGAGGCTGGGAAAAATTTTTAATGCAGTCATTAAAGCTCACAACTTAAGTCTTTCTCAATCGCTAACACAAATAGTCAACTTTCCTACTCGCTTTCCAGACAATCCCAATCTACTCTACTCCACTTATGTCTTGTTTCTAATCTTAGTCAGTGCTCAGTGAGCACTGACTAGGATTATAAACATTATAAGTGTGAATGTGGAGAAACTGAGCAGTTTCCAATCGTAACTAATAATTTCATATCTATCACCAAAACAATTTACCAGAAAACATATCTGTTTTCTATTGCTAGAAACAAATAAAAAAAGGTTTTGTCTAGCGTCAAAGCCCGCTATTTTAAGGTCGCAAAATCTCGTATTTCATTTCAAAAATTATGCTCCCAAGACTTCTGAAGAATCTTTAACAGTGTCTAAAATTTAAATAAGAGCAAATCTGCTTTTGCACCTCACTTGCATGGGGGTAATTCCACATCAAATCACCCAGTCCATTAAACCATGTGTCTTCTTTTTGTGTTATATTTTGACACATTATTCCTAACTATAAAAAAATATTGCATGCAAAAGTTCAGCTAAAAATGTTGAGCGGTAGACAAGATACTGCAATTTTAATATTGACCTGGTTTCCCAAAATGACCCGGTTTTTATAATATTCTGACAAAATGTTTTCCTTAAAAAAATAAGAAATAAAAATGGCAAAAATATGAAAATAAACATATATAATGTTTTTTTAATGCTGAATCCAATGAATGTCCTTAAAATGCTGAAATATAAAAGGAATATGCTTAAAAGTTAATAAAACAACTAGTTTCTATAAATCAATTTTGGGGCACCATATTTCAAAAGACCCCTGTAAATTTTTATTTTTATTTTTTGCTGTTTATATTTTCAGCTGCTTATAATCTTACGAGGCACAAAAAATCTAACTGGAAAAAAAACTGAAACATATAGAACTTTAAGTTCAAAAATATATCACTTTTTCAAGAAATTCCCAAAAAATATTTGATATAAAATAATCGTAATTTAAAAAGTTACTTAAATATACATTGTTATTTTGATTGTGTTTGTAATCTGTGCTTGTACTTCTTCTACAGCATCAACCTCTTCTAGGTTGGTTTCAGTTACAATGCTCATCCACCACTTTCATCATAGATTACAACTACATAACCTCCTGAAGTGAGAGTATCAGTTGAAATATATCTTGTTTCTTTTTAAGATTGTGGATTATTGTATAATTAGTGTCTGTACTGTACAAGATGTATAAATTGATGAAAGCTACCAGGTAGAGTTGTTAAACCAGTGTACCTTTCTTTTTGCTATTCCTGTTGCAATTCTAAGTCCAATCCCTTTATGTAAATAAAGTTAACAACCTTGATTTTCTCAATACAAAATTCATGCATAGCCTCTGATGTAAGAATTTGGCTTATGTATGGTCGTTTTAAACTTTATTGCGCTGTTACCCTTTTTACAGTACCGACAATCCTATTGCATGGTGACTTTCGGTGGGACAAGCCAAAAAAGTTCCATTCAACTTTAAGGGCAAATTCACTTTCTAGTTGGCATAGGTTGTAAAAGCTTTTACAATTTTTGTACTGTCCTGTGCAACCATCAGTGAATAAATGTAATTTGGACAGGTTGGAAAATTTTGTTTTTAATATTGGTATGATTAGTTAGAATATTTTGTACACAAAAGTTACATCATGTGTAATGTCGTCGAATATAAAACAGTACGAAATATGTTTCAGTATACCTTTATCATCTTTATAATATATCACTAACAGATGTAAAGAACATTGTTGGTTATTCCAATGATAGCTTTGAATTTCATTTTGGACTACAAAAGCATAACTTTCAGTACAGTCGCCAATAATGATAAAGTTTGATTGATCTATATTTTGTTTAAGTTGGTTAAGGTACTGTGATTGAGAGTGAGCAATAAAAGAATGAGCTTGTAGCTCATGCAAATGTTTGGTGAAGGGTTTTTTACCAGGACAATTATCACACTGCTCAAGCATGCATTCTTTGTTTTCTACTAAAAAAGTAGTCAAAAGTAAATCTTTATACTATCATTCAATATTAAAGACATCCATTAGCAACACAAACATAATTTGTGCCAAAATGCACCACTTTGGTCTAAGTGAAGCAAATTTTGAGTAACTTATTTGTATTTCTGGATTGCTTTCTTTGTATAATACATATAGTTCCTTTGAATTACACAAAAGCAGTTTTTTCTGTTTATGAACGTTCTTTTGAATTATAACATAATCTTTTTTTCCGGCCATAGTTCTACATAAATCACTTGAGTCATAAAACAATTTAATAGAATCTTTTATTTCTTTGTGTAAGACTTTACCTTTATACAATGGAGAGATAGCTAACAATCCTTTTTTATTTCATCTTTGCCATCTTTTCTTGGTATTCTGTACCTGCAAAGTTATTTTGAACTTCTAATATTGACCAACTTATAGGTACCAGTGTTAGAAGTTGAGCAATAGTCCTTTTGTCAGAATATAGAATTTTTTCCTTTATCAAGCTCATAATTTCATCAAAGTTATCAGCCTTCTTTTTCATGTTATTTGTTTTATAACACAGTTTTGAGGAAACATTGACTTGACTTTCAGTTTTTCTAGTAACGTTCCTTACCATTTCGTCATTAAGCCACTAGAACGCATCTTAAGATAAATAACTTAGTATGAATGTATTTCATAAAAAAAAAGAGAGTTCCTCCTTCCTACTTAATTTTCAGTAAAAAAAAAAAGTTTTTAATATAAAAATAATTCCAACCTTTTCAGAATCCTTCTGTTGTATAATTTTTGACACTGAAAGATATTTTTAATTTTCTTTATAGATATATTTATGTATATATACAATCTATATGTATCAAATTATCAATTTGTTTAAATTTAAAAACAAATGCACTTCAATATCACACTTAGTCAGTTTTTATATAAAAACAAAACAGGATGTTTTTTTTCAGTTGTTAAAATCAAATAAATAAGTTATCATATAATTAAGACTTCCTTAGTATAACAAAATTGTTTGTTTTTTTCTTCTAAGGAGTCTATAAACTAAATATTTTACAGAATTCTACTTGCAAGTTTTTTTTAATAATTTATTGAAAATTTGATATATCTTTGAAGTTAAAGTTCAATATGTTACAGTTATTTTTCCAGTTAGATTTGTTGTGCCTAGTAAGATTATAAGTAACTGAAAATATTAACAGCAAAAAAAAAAAATAAAGTTTAACGGGGATGTTTTGAGATATTGGACCCCAAAGTTGGTTTATAGAAACTAGTTGTTTTATTAACTTTTAAGCATGTTCCTTTATTATTTCAGCATTTTAAGTACATTTATTAAATTCAGCATCAACAAAACATTGTCTATGTTTTTTTTCACATTTTTGCCATTCTTATTTCTTATTTTTTGATAAAAAATTTTTTCAGAATGTTATGAAAACTGGGTCATTTTGGGAAACCAGGTCAATATTAAAATTGCAGTATCTAGTTAAACGCTCAGCATTTTTAGCTGAAATTTTATGTGTTAACTTTTCTTTTCAACATGCAACAGCTGAAGAAGTTTTTAAAAAATTTGAGGACCCATGGTTCAAAATTTCCTAAGTTTTGGGTGATTTGATGCAAAATCGCCCATGGTTCAGATTTGTTATCTCACTAAATGACAAAGCTAAGTTGTTTGCTAAGAACTTTTCATCAATCTTATCTCTTGATTCTTCTAATCACATGCTTCCTGATAGAGCCGTCAAACAGGTTTACCGATTGCTTGACATTTGTATCACTACAGCTTCTGTATCTAGAGTGATTTTCTGCTTTGATTCTTCTGAAAAATTTTGTCTGGACAATATACCTGTTATTGTTTTGCTGAAGTTTTCATTGGAGTTGTTGTTTATCTTTTAAAAACTATTTAACAAGTGCCTATCAGAGTCTTGTATTCAGCCTGTTGGCAAGCAGTATCTGTTATCCCTATTTTTAAAAATTCTGGAGAGCAGTCTGACTCGTCTAACTGCCATCCTATTAGTCTTCTTCCTATCATAAGCAACGTTTTTGAGTCTTTAATTTACCAACACTCTAATCTTATCTTAATCAACTTACTTCCTGATCATCTAGATTTCGATCTTTTTTTTCTACTGCTAATTTGTTAATGGTTATAACTAATAGGTTTTATCATGGATTAGATAAATATGAAGTGGTTAGGGCTATCACTCTCAACTCTTGAGCATTTGATCAAGTTTGCATGCTGGTCTTCTCCATAAGCTCTCTTCTTACAGTGTATCAGGTAACATTTTAAGGTTATTGAATCCTTACTTTCCAATCGCAGTATAAAAGTTGTCCTTGATGGACAGCGCTCTTTATTTCCTGTACTTCAGGGTTCCTCAAGGTTCTATCTTATGCTTTTTTGGTCTATATTAATTTACATTAATGATCTCCCAGAAATTCTCACATCTAAGGTGGTATTGATTGTTGATGATGCTACCATTTATTCTTGTCTTGATAAGAAGTCAAAGTTCTTTGATTGTTTGATGAAAGCATTTGAGCCTTCTCCAAAGGATTTCACTTGTGCTACAGCATAAGGGCTCTTAGTGGCTGGTAATCTTTAACTTCTATAAAACTTAATTTTATTTAGCTAATCCTTATCGCATTAATCTAGATTTTTCTATATTTATGAATGGTAATTTACTCGGGTCATCTACCCTTCATCTTTTAGGATGAACTCTTACTTCTAATCTTTCTTGGAAACCATATATATCAAATCCATCGCAAAATTAGCATTTGCTAAGGTTGCATCTCTTTATGGTGCTTGCTACTTTCTTACTACTTCTTATTCTATTCTTTATCTCTATAAATCTCAAATCTGTCTTTGTTTGGAATACTGTTGCTATATCCGGATATATTCTTTGAATGACGTCCTTTCTCTTTTAGACAAGGTACAAAAACACATTATAAACATAGTTAGACCACATTGTTGTAATGTTGCTTCTCTTTTTCTATTCTATAAATACTATAATGTTTTTAATGAAATTCTTATACTTGAACATTTTTTTATTATTATTTTTTTGTTCACCTCCCCAAGGCTGTGAAGGCCACTACAGACAAGGAGGCTACTTGTGGTTATAACCCTCTCTCAACTCTATAACTCCGAAATACGAGCTATGGCAAATAAGGTTGCTGCGCGGAGAAACATATTGAGTTTATTTAAAAATAATCATGTCAAAACATTTTTAACAAATCTCCAGTTATGTAATTTTTTACATTAAAGATACTCACAAAAATGTAACAATGAATAGACTTTTTTTGCTTTTTTTTATTATTGCAAAATTACATAATACTTGTTAAAGGGATATTTTATTTTAAATGCCATAGATGTTTTTTACTATTTATACATATATATATATATATATATATATATATATATATATATATATATATATATATATATATATATATATATATATATATATACATACATATATATATATATATATATATATATATATATATATATATATATATATATATATATATATATATATATATATATATGTAAATTATGTTAGTGTATTTTACAAATAGAGTGCTCAATGTTCTTAAAGAACAGAGCAATAATTAATTAGTAAAAAACACTTATCTAACTTTTATCTTCGACTTGAAGTTTCACCATTGCTGGATCATCAGCATGGACTCTTCCTGATGATCCAGCAATGGTGAAACTTCAAGTCGAAGATAAAAGTTAGATAAGTGTTTTTTACTAATTATATATATATATATATATATATATATATATATATATATATATATATATATATATATATATATATATATATATTACTATTTATACATATATATATATATATATATATATATATATATATATATATATATATTATATATATATATATATATATATATATATATACAGCTATGCTCAAATGTATGGAGCACCCCTATATTTTATTTAAAATTCAAAAGTAATGAACAAATAGTAAATGTGAATGTGTTTATTTGATACAAATTATTTCAATTCAACAATATTATTTAATATAATTAATATTTTGTAGCACCTCCCTTTGCCTTGATCACCGCACGTAGTCTTTTGGGCATGCTGTCCACAAGATCCTTACATACATTCGCTGGTATTTTTTCCCATTCATCCAGAATTTTCGCTTTAAATTCTTCTTTGGATTTACATCTGTAAATTGACAACTTCCTCTTCAAAATAGACCACAAATTTTCTATGGGTGACAAATCTGGAGACTGGGGGGGCCACGTAATGAGGGGAACTTCATTTGTTGAAAACCAGTCCAAACTTTTTTTTGCCTTGTGGCAAGGAGCGTTATCTTGTTGAAAATAATATTGAGGGACATCTTCGTCAAATAATTTCAATATTGATGGCTCCAAAACTTCATTTAGCATGGTAATGTAGCGCTCTGCATTCATCCTACCCTCACATAAAAATATTTCACCTACGCCACTGGAGGCCATGCAACCCCAGATCATTGTGCCACCACCGCCAAATTTGACTGTAGGGATGATACATTCCGGCTCAAATGCTTCGCCTGGTCGTCGTCTTACAAAGGTGCCTCCAGGTTGCCCGAAAATCTAGGTCAAAAAAGTAAAGGAATACAAATTTGATATTATAAATTTCAACATGTAAAATTTCAGGTACTTAAAGGAATAATTTCGAAATGATATTTTTTTTTTATTTTTTGGTTACACCGTAAGTCATAATGATGCCTTACCTCTATATTTGATTCGTCTGACCAAATAATTTTGGCCCAATCTTCTGATGACCAATTTTGGTGCTGTTTAGCCCATTCTAAACGAAGTTTCTTATGGTGCTCAGTCAGCAATGGTTTTCGGCGAGCCCTTCTTCCATGTAAATTACCTTCTTTTAAGTATCTTCTAACACTTGGAGCAGAAATTTGAATTTTTCTGTGCTCCCACAGATCGCTAACCAAGTCTTTAGAAGATTTGGTCCGATTTCGAAGTGAAATCCTGTTGAGGAAACGATGGTTTCTAGGAGAAAGTATACGTTTTCTTCCCGTTTTTGGTCTATTTTCGTATGAACCAGTTTCACTAAATCTATTTATAGCATTTTGCACTGCTTTCCTTGAGCATTTCATAATTTTTGAAATTTCCACTTGGGAATGTCCTTGTTTATGGAGTATCACAATTTGGCTTCTTTCACTCACAGAAAGTTCGCGTGTTTTACTCATAATGAAAATAAATAAAGAACGATAAAAAAAATCACTACTTTTAAACAATAGATAATGAGCGGCTGACAATAGTTACGTTTAAGATAAGAATGAAATGAATATCTTAATTCGACAGAATTTATACTAAGTGAGTATGTAGACAAGTTAAGACAAGTCTAATCATGCCCAGACAAGCAAATTCAACATGCATTAAATGATTTACTAATGCTTAAACGTAAAAAACAAATAAAATACCATTTAAAAAAAAATTCATCATGTATATCTCATTTTTTAAACACAAATATATTTAAACAAATAGGTGCTCCATACATTTGAGCATAGCTGTATATATTACTATTTATACATATATATATATATATATATATATATATATATATATATATATATATATATATATATATATATATATATATATATATATATATATATATATATATATAAGCATTAAACTACTGGCAATTTATTTACGCATTTAAATTTTTACGTATGTCTAGAGGGATTTCCATTAGGCCACTATTTATCATTTTTTAATTTTTTAATTATTCTATAAGCGGTAAGACAAAAGAAGTAATTAATTTTATAAAAAACCACTTTAAGTTTTGAATTATGATTGTGTAAATAAGTTTGTTACAAAAGTTTGAATAATAATCATGTTAGATATAATTGTCATTCAAACTTTTTTATAACGCTATTTACTAATAAGAATAACTCAAATAAAATCAAAAACTACAATTTTTTTTTTTATACGAAGTTATTGAACAAAATGTAAAAAAAAACAAAAAAACATTAGAGAAATATATATATATAAACTTTAATTTATCATCTTGCAAAAACAAGAATGTTTAAAGAACTTTTGATTGGAATTAAAAAAAAAATCTACTTAAATTTCTATCTAATAGTAAAAAATAAATTAATAATAAAAAAAAAAGTTAAATTTTATTTTATATTATCTTAATTTTATATTATAATTTATAATAATTGATTTTTTGGTTGAAAATGCTAATTCTTTAAGCTTAAACCAAAGATCATAATAATATAGTTTAATTCTGATAAAAAATTTACGATTTAATTTAAAACTAACTTAATAAAAATATATAATTTTTTCTGATAAAAAAACTATATGTAATTTAATTTTGATTCAAGCAATATGTAATTTAATTCTGATTAAAAAAATATATTAAAGTTTATTAAAGTTAAAGTTAATGCTTGGATTCGACTTGACTGTCAAATTTATTTTATAATATTACTAAATATTTGTTAATATATAAATTTTATTTATTCTTAAAAAAAAAAGCTTATTTTTATTGTAATTATTTTTTCGGTTTTTCTTCTTGAACATTTTTTTTTAATTCAAAATTAAATTCTTTGTAAACCTGTTCCGAGACTGCATCAAACATTTGCACAAAAAGATAAACTTTTTTATAATGCAAGTTAAAGCACAGCAATTATTTTTATGATAAATGATATATACAGCAGTAAAATTTTAATAAATGGTATTCAGAAAAATAATTTTTGCTTTCACAACAAAATCAAGTATAAAATAATAAACTTTTGATTAATAAAGTAAATAAATTAATGTAATTTTTTTTTTTTTTTGTTACTTACTAGTTTTTTTAAATAAAAAATAATTTTTAGCTGCAAAGCCGCAATGAAAAATTTAAAAAATGATAATTTAACATGTTTTAAAAAGAAATTTGTTTATATCAAAGTTTTTTAAAAATGTAATACTAAATTTAATTATTTAATATATATAAAAAAAAAATGAAACAAAATAACCATTTCCTTATAGTAGTAATAAAAAAAAAGTTAAATGGTATTTAATCTGTTTTGCGGTAAATAATATTATTGCAGTATTTATATATAAGTATGGACCTTTACATACAGCTATATGGTAAAATCCCCATGGGTTTTGTAGAGCCACCACACCCCTGAGTGAATTATCCTATGTTTTTTTTTAAATAACTTCCAACAGGGGTGCAAGCAACCACTATTAGAGTAGGAAGTTACTGGAAGAGAAAAGATAAAGTTTATAGTGCAAGATAATGATTAACAGATATCTTAAAAGATTGCAAATTTTATCAATCAGGAAAACAAGATGAAGGAAGCAAACTCCAAAAAACTAATATTCGAGAAAAAAAACTAGATAAATAGGAATTTTTTGAGTACTTAGGAGCAGTCACAGTAAAAGGATGAGACTTGAATGTATGACAAGTAACATGAGAATGAATTTTAGTAGATGGCTCAAGAGGCGCTAGATCTTTAAAGCAATGCCCATTATAGTATTTAGAGAAAACAGAAAGAGAAGCAACATTACGAAATGTGATAATGGTTGGAGGTTGGCTGCAAGAACAGGTCCAACAATGTTTACGATGCGTTTTTGCACCTTGTCTAAAAGGGCATAATTGGAAGATCCACCCCAGATATTGCAACAGTATCCCATACAAGGACAGATTTAAGATTTATAGAGATAAAGAATAGAATCCTGAATAAGAATGTGACAAGCACGATAAAGAGATGCAACCTTAACAGATGTTATATTTTGCAATCGATTTGATATATTGTTTCCAACAAAGATCTGAATTAATAGTTAATCCTACAAGATGAAGGGTAGATAACTTATTGAGTTATCTACCCTTATAATATAGGAAGGATATAAAATGTAGGAAGATCTAGATTATTGTGATAATAATTAGATGGAAAAAATATTTTGCTTTATTGTTAAAAATATATCAGGATCTTTACACAAACGCTTCTATTGTATGGATGAAGTAAACTGTTTCTCACTTATTTCATGGACATTTCAGCAATCAGATTCAATATCTGTTTTGTTGTTTAAACTTTTAAGATATTTTTTGTTGTTTAAGATATTTTTGTTTTATCTGAGTTAAAGTTCACCAGCCAGTGTTTCAAAACCAATAATAATTTTCAACATCATTAAATGATTCTTCATCATTTAATGATGTTGTTAATAATTAGCCACATAGTATTTATGCAATTGTTGCTAACAATGTATTGGACACATAATCATGTTGGGGTTTGTTTAAGAGAGCTAATGAAATATTTTTGAAAAAATTATTTCATTAGTTCTCTTAAACAAATCCCAGATTTGGTAGGTTTTGGTATTGGTAGGTTTTGGTATTGGTAGGTATTGGTAGGTTTTGGTATTGGTAGGTTTTGGTATTGGTAGGTTTTGGTATTGGTAGGTATTGGTAGGTTTCCAACAGATTTTGGAAACCTACCAATAGTTATAATCACTATTCAGTTTTGGTACTGTGAAAAGTGAAATAGCAAACAATAAAAATTTAAATGACAATGAAAAAGTATACCAAATAAAAAAATTAGGAGCTGTTCTAAATCATTGTACTACCTTTCCAGACAAGTTTTGTCATCATATACATTGTCCTAGAGGATTAAATAGTTGATGGAAGAATTGTGAAAAGGAAGTAACAAATAAAAAAACAATAATAAACCTAAATTGAATTTTCCTCTATGGATTATGTAATAAACAAATATTTTGATGATTTCTCTAATGATTTTCTAAACATATGCATTTATGTTGTAATAAATATTTTGTTACAAGATTTTTGCTTAAAGTTCTGTTTGCTTAAAGTTGTTAGTTCTGCAATTCTTTATTTTAGTGCTGGCATATATGGCCTAATTAGAGTTTTTAATTCCCTAAATATAAAATCTGGTTTAAAAAATTCCTACGTAATTCTTCAAAAAGATAAGAAGTATTTAAAAAACATGATTACAAAAGATAGTTACAAAGTTGAAAAAAGAAGATAAATGTTGAAAACTTTAAAATAAGGCTGTCGTCGGGTACTCAGGCACTTTAGTGTCTACCCGTTGGTTACTGCCTGATCAAATTACAGATAACCGTCATTTGATAAGTTTATAATCAATTTTATTTATTTTTTAAGTTTAAAATCATTATTTATAATATAACAATTTAACAATATTAAGTTTTTGTTGTTCAAAATTTTAATAGTTATGACTTTTTTTATCAGCATCAGAATTTCTTAAAGCATTTTAAATGTTTGAAAAGTTATTTAGTTTCTGATTTAGACACCTACTTAATAATCCTCATGTTGTTTATAATGCTTTTCTTTACGAAAATCAGAACTTCTCCATCTTGTTTGTTAGTTTGTCTGTAGATGGAAAATATAATTATTTTAAGCTCATCATCTAAATTTCAATTAAGTTTCAATTAAGCAAATTGTATTTAAAATCTTATTAGTTTCTTTATAAAAGTTATATAAATGGTTAATAAAAAAAAAGGATTTAAAAAAAGATTATGTTTTAAAAGTATCTTATAATATTTTATAAACATCTAAAATGTTATTAGGAAATAGAGTATATTGACTTGTAACAAATAAATATTTTGTAAAAAATGTTATAAATATTTGTCACCTGAAACAGTGGGCATGCAAGTATTTCTAAACTGTTATTGGGATTTGTATAACCTGAACACTTTAAGTAAAATAAAATTTACATATAAGTGATTTAACTCTACCCCTGGCAGGCATTTCCATAATTTTTGGCAACCCTATTGATAATGTAAAAGAAACTTAATCATAAAATGCATATTTATATGAAACAGGGAAATACTCAAACTTAAAAATATTTAATAATTTCATTTAACCTACAAGTGCCCACCACAATTAACCACAATCACTTTTATTACTAAATTAAACTTAATTGCAATTTTAGGTATAATACTAGAGTTTGTACCACAGCAATACTCAAATTAAAAAAATGAATAAATAGATCAAATATTGCAAAAAAGTTCTTTACTTCAAGATGCTAGCAAACCAATTCTTTGAGTTGCTATAGAAAACAAAAATATTAGATCTTGTAACACAGTTTATTTTAGTTGAAAATTTATTCTAATTGAGAATTTATTCTTACTGAGGATATCAACAACATTGATTATAATACTTTCCTTGAAAGTAGATAATCTTGTCAACAATTATTGGAAAAAAAATCATACATCAAATATATTATAATAAAAAAATCTAATTTTCCATGCTAATGATTTTAATAATACCAAAATAAAAAAATCTTCATTAAATTAATTTAAAACAAATGTTTCAAATTAGTATTTATTAAAGAAAACCAAGATTAACTGATAGGGCTGTTGAAAATTGTGAAAATGCCTGCCTTAGTACCTGTCAAATGAACAAGTGGGTACCCATTAAAAAACATATCCACTGTTTCAGGTGCCAAAGATGCACAAAGTTGATTGACCACATGTCCAGCAGCTGATAAAGCGCATTCCAATAGCACTGTAGTGACAGTTATGCACATTTACTTTTTTCTCCAATTTAGTTACCTGTCATTTGATAATGCTACCTATACAGTAACCAAGAGGCAGGCACCCAGTACCTGTCAACATCCTTATTCACCAGCCTCTTTTTATGGAGTTAAATGCACTCTAATGTCTTGAAAATGTGTTGTTTATAATAAACAGAATACAGAGAGTAGTAATTAGTGACGTTGTCATGCAAGTTGTCAGACAAGTTATTGCTTTGATTCAAATTGGTGTGAACAAGGTTAATTTTTAGGACTTTTACTTGTTTGTTGTTATATTAAAATGATCTTCCTGAATTATCTCTTTAATCATAAAATTATTTGCTGATGACGCTAAGGTGTTATCAATTATAAATAAAATAAACAATGAACAACATTAATTTATTAACAGTTAAAGTTATGGTTAATGGATTGTATCTATGATTGTATTATAAGTTATAAAATATATTATATTTAAAAAAATGATAACATGATTTTTTAATGGCTTTCATTATATGTAAGTGATGCACAGTGGGACAAAATCGAGTTTTTTGTGCCAAAATTATTTTCATAGTTTTTTTAGAATAGCTATATTTATATGTAAAATGCATAAATAAAATAATAAACATGTAATTATAGAATATAAAAAAAAATATTAAAAAAATTAAATTTTGGTGAAAAATACAAAATATTTTTAATGCTCAAGACAACTTTTATCAGTGTAAACATTAAAAATATTACTTTTCAATGCATGTATTTGTCATAAAATAACTTTTTTAGATTTATATTTACAGAAATTATATATTATAACAGTAATAAAAGATTTTGTAGGTATTCTTTGTGTACGAAGCATCTTTTTTACATGTTCAGTATTTCTTATCAACAGACAGTTGTCTTAGTATATTTATTACTTATACTTATACTTATACTTAGTCTTAGTTGTATTTATATTTTTGTCAGATATCAAAACTGAAAAAGTAACACGATGGAATCTTTTTTGAAGATGTTGCTCCATTTTGAAGGGATTCCAAATGGAGCAACATTGTGGTGTGATACAAGCAGTTGGGCAATGAGGGTTGCTATAGAATATAATGGCATAATAATTGAGGATGCACCCTGGCCTCAAAGTATGAATGATGTCAGGCATATTAATGTTGCTGAAATAGATGCGGTGGTGCGTGGAATAAATCTAGCTGCTAAGTACCTATTAAGAAAAGACCTTAAAGAATGTGTTTGCAAATGTTGTCAATTAATTCAATTGATCCAGCACCAATAAAATGGGAAAATGGACTGCTAGGTGTATTAGACACATGGTATTGAATCGCTTGTGATGTGACTCACTATAAAGGGTTGACATATTTAACAATGATTGACTGTGGACCAAGTGGGTTTGCAGTGAGTTTTTATTAAAAGCAACAGCATAAGAAAAAGACTTGGCAGAGTTATTGTTATCCAATATGAAATGAAACATATAAAAATTAAATTGTAAAGCACAAAGAGACATGTATAATAAAAAAAGTTTTACTTATCAAAGTACAGAAAGGGTAAAACAATTACACATATCACTGATTAGTCCTCATTTAAAGTTTAAAGTATATTACACACATCACTGTTTGTAATTTAAATTTTGAAACATTTCTGTATGAAGTATGGACTAAAGTAACAAAAAAAATGCCAAACAATGTCAAAGAAAGTTTGAACAGATGATGGTTCTTTAAAAAGATGTGGTTCTTTAAAATTTCCTTAAATTTGACAATAACAGTTGAATCTGATTATGCTTCTTTAGCAGATTAGGACTTGCAGTGGCTTGTGATTTTTAATTCCAACAAAACTCAGTTATTTAATGCAAACAGTAAATAACTGAATTTTATTATTTATTTACATTTTGTAGGTTCATTATCACTGTAAACATTCCTATATTAATGAACAGCAACCCTTTCACTGAGTCCTCTTCTTTATGTCTTTTCGGATTATTGTTTTCTATTAACCTCTCATGGAAACCATATATAGAATCAATCGCAAAGTTAGCATCAGCTATTGTTGCTTCTCTTTATTGAGCTCACTGTTGTCTTACTCTAAATTTCATTCTCTACCTGTAAATTTGGAACTCTTTCCTATCATCCAGGGTGTTAGCCAGGAATATATTTTTTACCATGTTTTTGCAATATTGGGAATACTTATTGTTATTGTTTTAAAAAGTTTTAGGAGTTTTTTAAAACTAACAACTTTTCAAGTATTCTGTCAACTGTTTCCTTGCTCTTTTACTTTATTCTTTGTTTTCTAGTAACTCCTAACTTGATAGTTGCTTGTAGCCTTGTAGTGAATTAGAATAAAAAAATGATAATAATAAATTTTTTGCTGATTGCTGTTAAAGCATAAATTTAAAATTTAATAATATTGTTAAAATTTATTTAACAATTAAATTTTTTTTATATAAGTAAAGTTATTGTTAAAATTTATTTCTATTCAAAAAAAGAAACTAGATAGTATATAAAAACTATTAAATGAAGTATTTTTATATATATATATATATAATAATTATATTTTTAATAGTTAAATGGTATTTAAAAAATAAACAACAAAAAGTATATATATATATATATACTTTCAAAAAAGTGTATGTATAAAGGTGTATATAAAGGATATATTAGGGTGGTTCAAAAAACAGCAGTTTCTAAAACTGCCTTATGTTTATTTTTGAGAGTCCTCGTGTTATTTAATGTGGTACATAGAGAAATAAAAAAAAAGGAAACATGAACAATTATTATTTTGGAATTATTATAATTTTAGGAAAAAATGCAGAGCCACTTGGTTCATATAAATTTCTGCGCAATGAAGTTCCTGTTCGTTTGGCTCATATAATGCAAGAGATTGGTCATTTACCAAAAAATCTTTTATCAATGCGTTCAGTTGACCTTGTTAGAAGTTGGTATGAGTACTTTTTAGTATTTTAAGTTGTCATTATGTCCCAAAAAGACAAATTGCCCTGCTAAAAATAATAAACAGAAAACTCTAAAAATAAATTTGTAAACTTGAGCGCTATTATATAAACAATACCAAAAATGTTATTCTGTTTTCTTTTTTATTAAGGTTAAATTAAAATTTGTTTATAGGTATGTTCAAAGTTTCATTGATCTTATGGAGTTTCAAGATGCTCCTTTTAATGTTGATACTGTAGATAGGTTTTTATTTATGCTAAAAAATTTTTTACTCTAACTAATTAATGAATGTAATAGTTTTTTTTTTTTTTTTTGTGATTTAAAATTTTTTTGTTGTTGTTTTTTTGTTTAGATTTACTAAAACCTTGCATGCTATAAAACGTCGTCATGACAGCACAGTAGAAACAATGGCTCAGGTATTTTATTGTCTCTTTCAAATTATTAATTAAGTATTCTTACTACTAGGGCTCTCAAAAAAGATAAACTATTATAAACTATATAGTCGTCGAGCACTACAGTTATAAACTGCTGACTAATTACTAATTGTCAAGCTCTACTTAAAACCAAAAATAGTTACGAATAAATTCTTACTTCCACTAAGTGTACAGTAAATTTAAATAAATGGTAATTTTGACGGTTTTTTTTTTCATTTCATTTTCATTCAGAAATTTTATTTTTTAATTAGTTTTAGATTTACTGTACACTTAGTGGAAGAAAGAATTTAATTCGTAATTATTTTTGGTTTTAAGAGCTTGACAATTAGTTATTTGTCAGCAGTTTATAACTGTAGTGCTAGACGACTATATAGTTTATAATAGTTTTGATTTTTAACAGCATAAACAGTTTTTAAACTATTTAGTAATTATGAACTTTTTTGCTTATTTTCTTTTGAGGATATTTATGTATAATTAGTAATTTTGTATTGTTCAGTAACTTCTTACCATTGATAAATGTTACTTAGTAACTAAAAAATACTATTGATAACTGTTACTTAGTAACTTCTTACTAAAAATTAATAGCAATATTAAAACTATTTTTGTCATTATTAAAAAAAAGATTAGTAAAGGTTTTTTTTTTTTTTCTTAAAACAGAATGCATAAATTAAATTGTATTTTTGTAAAAAAATAAAATTTATTGATATTCTGTTGATATTTTCCAATATGCTATATTTTGTTATAAAATAATTTTTGTCTAATTTGTTCAAACAATGTCTAAAGATATTGTTGGCTTAGCAAAGGAACAGTTTTAAGTAATCTTACCAGACTAACAAATTTAAAGTAGCCTCTATTATTGTCTGTTATTTTGCATACCAAAGTACTGGAAAAGTTGCCTAGTTTCTTAAGAGTAGAAGTCAAAGTTAAGAATCTAACATGTAGAGCTATGAGGAATAGAGAAGAACCTTAGAGAGAAGTATAAGAGAGAAGAGCCTTATAGAGAAGTATAAGAAAAAAAACTTGAGACATTTTTAAAAGAGTTTTGTGTGCAGAGCACAAAAAATTAAAAGGGAATAAATTTAGATTGTTTGTTTGGAAAACATTGAAAAAAATTAGCACCAAAAATAAATTGGAAAAAAATTTTGATACATTGTTTTATTTTTCTGCATGTAAATGTGAACTTCCTGTAGCTAATTGTGATGACAAATATAGCAAATACTTTTTGAGTTTAAAATTTTAAAAAGTTACTGGTCATCTTAACTTACTTTGAGTTAATTTTTTGCATAATTCTTAAATGTAAATATTATTCAACAGAATAATTGAAATGTAACTGGTGTTGTTAAAGAAATAACAAACATTTGTGAAAAAGAAAAAAAGTTAAGAAATATTAAATCAATAAAATGCAGAGTTATAGCATTACAAGGAATTCATTCAAATGTTAATGAAAATTTCTTTACAAACTATCTTTTGTTTCCTTGCTTTCCTTTCTTTTTCTTTACAAATTTGCAATATTCTTTACAAACTATCCTTGTTTCCTTGCTAACCTTAAAATTAACAGCTTTATCATCTATGTTATTAAATTTTAATTTATCTTGCTTTTTTTCTTAATTTATTCATAGCCATAAGAATACATAGTCTGGAAGCACCGTTTCCGTTGTTTTTTGATTTTAACTTGAAAACTGCACAATGACCAGTAAACCTGCACAACTTTATAAAAAATGGCAAGCTTTTATGATATACAGTGATTAGGAATGTTTGTTTGATATGGTTAAAGGAGGTTTTTAAACAAAGACATGAACTTAACTATAAATTTAGATTCCTTTGCTTCTAAACTTAATAATTATGTCAAACAACATCTATTAATTAGTGTCTAAAGCAAACAAGACTTTGTATCAAGGCATATTTTAAAAAGTTCTGGCAAATGTTCTTTAAACATTTCTAGGAGAGAGAATTGCAATATCTTTATCTATTCTTTTCAATTTTAGAGAAATTTAATTTATCAATAAATGGTGTTGAACATCTTTAGATGAAAATAAATTTAATATTAGAAAAATTTAAAGTCAATAATGATTTATTTTATTAAGAGTATTATGAACTGGTGATAAAAAATTTACTAGCTTCACACTTCAGCAATTATAAGCAATACACAAACCACTGAAATGTCTTAGTCAAAACTGTTTATTTACATTATTCTTTTTCTGGGTTAAAACAGTAGGTTAAACTAAACTGGGTTAAAACAGTAGGTTAAACAGTATTAATACAACTGGTGAGATTAATTATTTAATTGAAATATATTTATTTGATTTAGAAATGTTTACTTTATACAGTCACAAACATTTGCATTACTTGGCAAAAGCAATATAAAGATTTTTTTTTAATTTAAAAAGAATTTAAGTAACAAACCCACTGTTTATTAAGACGCGAGATTTCTTATGGCAGAGTAATGATTGCTAGTAAAAGTTTTTCCATCGGATGATATAAAAAATGGCTTGTTTACAAAATTGCTTAATCATTATAAAGATTAAGTAAATATTATTTTAAAAAAAATTGAGCTGACTAAACAAGATAAATCTTTCCTTTTTTACATTCATTTTAAAATTCATTTTGCTGCTATTTTTTTTTTCTCAAAACAGAATGTATAAATCAAACTTTATTTTAGTAAAAAAATAAAATATATTGATACTCTGCTAATATTTTCTACTATGCAACTTTTTAAATACAGGAGAATTTTCTTTATTGGATCATATCTTCCAATGATACCCTTTCTCTTTTAGACAAGGTGCAAAAACATAGTTGGACCTGCAATAATAGAGACTACTTTGGATTTGGACTCCAACAATTATTGCATCGTCGTAATCTTGCTTCTCTTTCTCTTTTCTACAAATACTATAATGTACTGCTCTAAAGAGTATAAATACTATAATGTACTGCTCTAAAGAGTATAAATACTATAATGTACTGCTCTAAAGAGTATAAATACTATAATGTACTGCTCTAAAGAGTATAAATACTATAATGTACTGCTCTTAAGAGTATAAATACTATAATGTACTGCTCTAAAGAGTATAAATACTATAATGTACTGCTCTAAAGAGTATAAATACTATAATGTACTGCTCTAAAGAGTATAAATACTATAATGTACTGCTCTAAAGAGTCTAAATACTATAATGTACTGCTCTAAAGAGTATAAATACTATAATGTACTGCTCTTAAGAGTATAAATACTATAATGTACTGCTCTAAAGAGTATAAATACTATAATGTACTGCTCTAAAGAGTATAAATACTATAATGTACTGCT
Source organism: Hydra vulgaris (assembly GCF_038396675.1). Taxonomy (NCBI): domain Eukaryota; kingdom Metazoa; phylum Cnidaria; class Hydrozoa; order Anthoathecata; family Hydridae; genus Hydra; species Hydra vulgaris. Next base: position 5,120,019 of record NC_088930.1, on the reverse strand, counting down.
CTTAAGAGTATAAATACTATAATGTACTGATCTAAAGAGTATAAATACTATAATGTACTGCTCTAAAGAGTATAAATACTATAATGTACTGCTCTAAAGAGTATAAATACTATAATGTACTGCTCTAAAGAGTATAAATACTATAATGTACTGCTCTAAAGAGTATAAATACTATAATGTACTGCTCTAAAGAGTATAAATACTATAATGTACTGCTCTAAAGAGTATAAATACTATAATGTACTGCTCTAAAGAGTATAAATACTATAATGTACTGCTCTAAAGAGTATAAATACTATAATGTACTGCTCTAAAGAGTATAAATACTATAATGTACTGCTCTAAAGAGTATAAATACTATAATGTACTGCTCTAAAGAGTATAAATACTATAATGTACTGCTCTAAAGAGTATAAATACTATAATGTGCTGCTCTAAAGAGTATAAATACTATAATGTACTGCTCTAAAGAGTATAAATACTATAAGGTACTGCTCTAAAGAGCTAGAGTCTTGTGTTACTTGTCATTCAATAAAGTCTCATCCTTTTTCTGTGACTGTTCCTAAGTGCTCTAAAAACTCTTATTTGTCTAGTTTTTTCCCTTGAACATTAGTTCTTTGGAATTCGCTTTTCTCATCTTGCTTTCCTGATTCATATAATTTGCAATAATTTAAGTTGACTTTCAATCTTTTCTCTTCCAGTAACTTCCAACTCTAATAGTGGTTGCTTGCAGCCTTATTAGAAGCAAAGATGTTGAAAAAAAAAAAAATTATGAATGGTAGATATTGATAAGCTAATGAAAGAAAATTAGTTATACATCAATGGCTTAAATTTAGGAAGCTAAATAAAAAAAGAAAAATATAAAGAAAAATGTGGAAAATAAAATAATTTTTTCTAAGATTAAACGCAAAAATGATTAGATATTGATAAGCTAATGAAAGAAAATTAGTTATACATCAATGGCTTAAATTTAGGAAGCTAAATAAAAAAAGAAAAATATAAAGAAAAATGTGGAAAATAAAATAATTTTTTCTAAGATTAAACGCAAAAATGATTATGCAGATTAGTTTTAATTTTTAATTTTTTAGTGATCAAGTACAAATACAAGTGTAAACTCTTAAAGCAGTTTGTTTTTGAACTGTTGACATAGTGAATGCAGAAGAATATTTTGCAGCCTACATATTTTGCTAATAACTCAATGATGTGCTGTAAAGTCTATAACCATCAAAACTAGTGGTCTTAAAAAATGTCAAACGTTATTATTAAAGATCAGAGTAGAAAAAAAGATCACAGAAATGTTAACAAAATCAATTTTTTCAAATGAATAAAATTTTTTTATTGATTTTGACTAGATTTTTTATTGATTTTTGTCTAGATATTGGGGAAATGACTGATTTGACAATCTTGATTTCTTGTAGAGAATTTTTTTTTTGTGAGTATGTTCAGCGCTCATCTTAGACCCTGATATTATATGGGATATAGAAATGACAACTATATTATTATTATAAATCTATAGTATATTTATTTGCTCCAATTTTTCCTTTTTTTAAATGTTGAAGTCTGACTTAGTTTTATGTTTTTAAATTATGTTTGACTTAACATATAAATTTTCCTCACATCAATTTTTTTTTTTCATAAAAATTTTGCTTCATAGTTGCCTTATTAACTGAATTCACTAATTATGTATTGTTTTAAAAAATAATTTTTTTTTTAGGGTATTATTGAATTAAAAGAATCAGAAGGTGAATCTTGCTTCCTTCCTGCGGTCCAATATTTTTTAGGTAAAAGTATTATTTCATAAAAAAGTATTATTTCATAAAAAGTCATTATTCATAAAGCTGTCATGGCTTGGTTATCAAAATTTTGAATTTTTCAAAAATACTTTCAAACGGGGTGAAAATAAACATAAGTACCAAATTTATAGTGAAGCAACAAACTTAATATAGCTAAGTATGTTTATATAATTAAAAGCAACATATTTTATATAGCTAAGTATGTTTAAATCAATAAGAGCAACAAACTTAATATAGCTAAGTATGTTTGTATAAATAAAAGCAACACACTTAATATAACTAAGTATGTTTATATAAATAAAAGCAACAAACTTAGTATAGCTTAGTATGTTTATATAATTAAAAGCAAGACACTTTATATAGCTTAGTATGTTTATATAATTAAAAGCAAGACACTTAATATAGCTAAGTATGTTTATATAAATAAAATCAAGACACTTAATATAGCTAAGTATGTTTATATAAATAAAAGCAACACACTTAATATAGCTAAGTATGTTTATATGAATAAAAGCAACACACTTAATATAAGTAAGTATGTTTATATAAATAATAAAAGCTACACGCTTTGCATAGGTAAGTAAGCAGCACCAATAATTTTAGAAAAAAATACGATGACAAACATGCACAAAAAATATACGCATTAAATATGATAAATATAAACAAATTGACATAAATATGTGTAGAAGTTGATTATAGGTTGCTTACGAAGTTTTCTTTTTCTGTCTTTTATCGCATATCTCTATCATATACCATATGTTTCTATCACATATTAACAGTATGAGTTATGTGCTTTGGACAGTTTAAGTTATTTATAAAGCAATCTCTCAAGAGCATCGTAAAAGTTATCGAAAACTTATAATTTTCAAGAAGTTAACTTTTTTAGAAAGTAAGCTGTCAAAAAAGAAAAAAAAAACCACAATGAGGTCAGCAATTTTTTTCTATGGTGTAAAATTGTCTAAATAGTGTTTTCACCCAGTTTGACAGTTTAGTACAATGCTTACTTCTCTTTTTTCTTTTTTTTTTTTTCTCTTTTTTGTTGAACTAAAAAAAAAGTTTTATGAAATAAATATTTAATTTCTAAAAGTTTGTTTTTGTAGATCGCTTTTATATGAATAGGATTGGAATTCGTCTTCTTATATCACAACATTGTATGTTTTTTACTTTTCAACTTTTTTTCCCTTTCTTAAAAAAAAATCAGTTTTTAGGGTTTTTATTTTGCTTAATACATTTTATTGGAAGGGAAGGGGATATTTAAGTAAAGAAATTAAATGTTTTATTTTCTAAGTGGCACTATTCAAAGAAAATCTTAATGATAATTCTGAAAAATTTATTGGGGTGTTTGAACCTAACTGCTGTGTTAAAACTATACTTAAAGGTAATTTTCTTTGGTTACTATGGTTACTATGTTTATTTTTAATTGTCAGTTTTAAATAAATTTCATATAATTCAAAAGTTTTCAATTCTTTTGACAATTTTTATTTTATCAGATGCCATAGAAAATGCAAGTTTTCTATGTGAGCAGTCATATTTTGTATTTCCTCAAGTTAAGATCAATGAAGTCAACAGTAAGTTTTATATTTCAGGTTGAGTTTTATACATTTATAGGACTTATAATTAGTTACTTTCATTTAAGTTACAGTGTATGTTTTTTATAAAACTATTTTTGCAGCATTATCAAAAGGTTCAGAGATTTACATAAATTATGTTCCATCACACTTGTACTATATTCTGTTTGAGATTTTAAAGGTATGGATAGTATGTCACTTCATTTATTTTGAAATTAGTATTTAGTTAAGTGTAATTTTGTATTACCAATTTTTATTATATTGCTTTTTTTTTGTTTATTCACAAATTCACCGTATTCAAATGGCAGTAAGAGAAGGCTAAAAATATTTTTTCAATAATTTCAAAACACAAAATTCAACAAGAAAGACTGCTTTATGGAGGTAATCATGTTAAAGTGTGTTAGAGTAATCTTTATGGAGGTAATCATGGTACTTAAAGTGTGTTAGAGTAATCTTTATGGAGGTAATCATGGTACTTAAAGTGTGTTAGAGTAATCTTTATGGGGGTAATCATGGTACTTAAAGTGTTTTAATGCTTAGAACTTATCATACAGAAGATAAGTTTCTACACAATTTACTATACAATTCTACACATCTACTATATAGTTTTAAAATCTCTGTCCAAAGGGATTTCAAAGAAGTTATGTCTGCGTAAATTAAAAATTATAAAACATCAATTTTATAATCACTATTGGTATAGTTGCTAACATAAATATTAGTTTCAAGTGTCTTTTACTGTGAAAATTTAATTCTTTAGATATAAAGTTGAATTTGTTTTATAATTAAATAATAAAATAATATTTTGAGTAAGTTATAGTAGACTAAACAACTATTAAATAATAATTTCAGTAAGTTATTAAAAATTTCTTGAGAATAGGGTTAAAGGTTAATTTTTAATAAAATGAAGATTTTTAATACTAAAATTTTTAGCTTTAGTTGCCTTAATTTTATCATTATTTTTTTTAATTCTAATTCACTTCAAAAAAGGCTGCAATATCTTGCTAATAGTAGAGAGATTGTTTGTATGATAGTTGGAGCAGTCAGAATATTCTCCAAAGTTGTTAAAAATTAGAACCACAGATGCTATTTTCCAGCTGGCATGAAAACTAGATTCAGTCAAGCACTTATTAAATAGTTTAGAGAAAACTGAAGCTCTGGAGAACAATTTTGTAAGACTCAACTTGGTTTGTCAAGGTTTGTGTTTTGGAGTTATAGAGTTTAGGGAGGAGAGGGTTATGACCACAAATAAGTAGCCTCCTCATCTGTAGTGACCTTTTCGGCCTTGGGGAAGTGAATTAACATTTAAAAAAAAGACTATGACAGGAATGTTGTCTGGAATTTAACTGAGATAAGACTTTAGCAAGGGAAGCTAGAGTGATTTGAATGTCTAACAATAGGTTAACCTGTTTAACTAAAAAGGTAGGATTATGGTCATAAGATTCAAGAGTCAAATTAAAAGAAAAGTTCTTTGCAAAAAGTTCAGCCTTATCCATAGGAGAAGTAATAAGATCCCATGAATTAGAGATGAAATGTTAAACATCTTTGTTATTGATTTGTTGAAGATTTCCCAAAATTGTCTAGAACCTAACTTCTGAATTTAATTGTTAAATAAATTTCTTTTTTTTTTCTTAAAGTTGAAGTATTTTACTACTTTTTTTAAATTCTTATTTTTTCAGAATGCAATGCGTGCAACTGTAGAGTCTCACAAAAATTCTGATGACCTGCCAAGTATCCAAGCAACAATTGTTAAAGGTAATGAAGACTTGACAATAAAAATAACAGATGAAGCTGGAGGAATACCTCGAAGTAATATAGAGAAACTTTTTGCTTACCATTACAGCACAGCTCCTGAACCAAATAAAACTACCCATGGATCTCCAATGGTAAAATTTACAGAAAATTGATTTTTTTTTTTTTTTTTTTTTTTTTCCAATAAACGCACAAAAAAAACTGTTGTTGTTTTGCTAGTGTTTTCCATTTTGAGTTAAACATATTTTAGTTTAAAATTTTTGATGTTTTAACTAAATTATAAATAGTGTAATTATGCTTAACATTTTAAGGTTTATATATTTTAAGGTTTATATATTTTCTTTTCACTTTTTAACTGTTAAGATTATTCAAAATAAGGCTCTTCAGATTAGATTTATATATAACCATTGATAAAGTTAACAATTTTTGACTTTTTTTGCACCCTTTCCTCCTGCTTGACCACAATTTTGATACTAATAAAATAATCAATAAAGTGTAAATTAACTTCTCTGACTCCTCCCTTCCCCCACCAACTTCAACAGATTAGTTGTTGCTCACATCAATGATTTTCAAACTTCTTCACATCTCATTTTAAACCCAAAATTTTCTTAACTTATGATTATTGTTGTTTGGATGTTTCATTCTGCAATTTTCAACTTCAAATCTGCTTTTGGAAACTATTATTGTTTCCAAAAAATGAATTTTCATTGTATGAGATATTTTAGTTTATATTTTACCGGTTTATTTTCCTCATCCACATTATTAATTAATCTATTTACGAATCATCAATACAGCACTATGTCATATATTACTCCACTATGTCATATATTACTCCACTATGTCATATATTATACCATTATATCATATATTTCATCATTATATCATATTAATTTTTAGGAAATATTAAAAAGTGCACTAATTATCATCAGTTTATAGATTTGGCATTAAGTTAGTGACAGTTAACATTTTGAAAGATAACAATATAATAATATTTTAAAAGCTTCAAGTAATTGAAATGAAGAATATTTTATCTTTGCTTTTAGATAATTTTTAATGTTACATTTATTAAAACTTGTTATTTTATAAGTGTTTTCTTAAGGGAAATAAAAATTATAATCAACTTAGTTGATTTTTTCAAACATTGATGCTTTTTCTCTGTCATTTGTTATATTTTCCTAATCAATATGATAATAATTTAAAAGACAGATATTTAAGTATCAAAATCATTTGTTAAAGTTATCATCTCTCACTATCATAAAAAAAAAAAATAATTTTAAACATATTACAGGTTTAGAGAATGTTGGATAGTTTTTCAAAACTTTTGCCAAGCATTGTCAGATCGCTTGGAAATAACAATTTTTAAAAATACAACAAAAACAACAAATTTTGCTAAATATCTTAAGAGCTAAACTAGTTTTTTTTATAATTTTATAATTTTGGGTTCAGGGTGTTTAAATAAATGAGTTTTCTAATCAAGAGGTTCGAATTTGATAAAACATAAATCTTTTTTATTCTAGGAAAAAATTTTTATAGAATTTCTAAAATTCTCTAGAACAGAGGGGCAGCGGTGCCCCTCTGTTCTAGAGAAGTTTAGTGGAAAATCAGCGTTTTTTCGCACAAAAAAAAACAATATTTGCCATAAAAATATATAAACAATATTTGCCATAAAAAACATAAAAAAAAAAGGTCCTCTAATTTTACTTAAGGCAGCACTCAAAAACGGTTGATGCTGTCGAAAACGGTCTATATATATATATATATATATATATATATATATATATATATATATATATATATATATATATATATATATACATATATATATATATACATATATATATATATATATACATATATATATATATATATATATATATATATATATATATATATATATATATATATATATATATATATATATATATATATTATATATATTATATATATATATACTATAGCTAATATATACTATATTGGCTATAGTAATGTTTTTTTGTTTTTGTTTTTTTTATTTGGTTCAGTTTTGGTGATTTGGTACATAAAATATTTTTTAGTAGTTTTGAACATTGACTTAAAATGATTAGTCAGCATTTAATAGTAAATGATGATAAAATTATTCAGTTGCATTGAAATATAACAGATAAGTAAAATTTTAATGAGCTGCTATATAAAAATATGAGTTTAGATTCTCTGTAAAAAAATTAGCTGTAAAAAAATTCTGTTATCTTCAAATCTTGAGCTGTAAAAAAATTTATTAATTAAAAGATCAAACAATTGTTAATATATCTTTTCGTTAATGAGAAAACATAAATCTTTAAAAAAGACGTCTTTAAAAAAATTATAAAATCCATTAAACTTTTAAAAGGTTAAAAAAGCATACAATTTTGCTCTTCATATGAAAAAAGTAAGTTTATAGTATAAGGTATATTTGTATGTTAGTATATTTGTATGCTATATACTTGTTTTTCATTTTGCTATGATTTTTTTTATTTTTTGATCAAAAGTAATTTCATCGGATGGATTTATATTGGATTATGATAATAAAAGTTAATTGTTTTGCATTTTTCATTTAGGCTGGATACGGTTATGGCCTTCCATTATCACGACTTTATGCTAAATATTTTGGAGGAGATCTCCAGATTATTTCTATGGATGGTCTTGGGACTTCTGCTTACATATATTTAAAAGTATTAAAGTTTATTTTATGTTTAAAAGCATAGTTGACAGTTTTAGAAATATAAAATTAAAGTTATATAACCCAACAAGAAAATTTGATTGTAGACCATATTTGTCATAAAATAAAAGATAGCCACACTTGGTTTATGTGATGATGTCAATATGGATCATTTGTGGCTTTGATATAACACCTAGGTAGCAGCCACTTATGGCTTACAGGACATTTTTAAGATCCACTAAAAGAGGGTAACCAACCATTTTTCATTTTGTCAGGAAAAATGAACAATGGTTGGTTGCTCCCCTCAGACAGATCTCTTTAACGGTTCTGGAGGTGCCGATGTCCGGTATTTTTGATATATATATATATATATATATATATATATATATATATATATATATATATATATATATATATATATATATATATATATATATATATATATATATATATATATATATACACACACACACACACACCTTTTTTTTTATACCTTAATATATATAATATATATTAAGGTATAAAATTATACTTTTAAGGAAGAATGTTGCATGACAAATCATTATTTTTAATATAATTTCCTACCTTGGAAGGTAGAAAATTATACCTTACTAAAGGTGTATCACATATCCTACCATAAAATATAAATTTTTACTCTTTTTTAGAGTGTATATATACTAAATCACGGAGAAAAATAATTTTAATTTTTTTTTTATTATTTATCCTTTTTTTGATTCATTGACTCGTTTTTAACAATATAAATACATATATAATATATTTATATAAATTTATGACTTATTATTGTAAATTCATATTTTATGGTTAAATAAAGTGGATTTTTTTTTTCGTCTGTACCTAATGTTATGTGATTATACTAATTTGTGATAATTTTATGTTAATGATAATTTTCAAACTGCTCTTATTTATGAAATATTGTGTATTACTTGAAATATATATGAAATATAAATAATAGTTATTAAATTTTTAATATAGATAACTGCTATTGATAAGTATTGAAATAAAATATATATGAAATATAAATAGATTTCTTACTAAAAAAAATATTATCAACTAACGTTATTAATTTAATAACTTTTAAATAACTTACGGCCTATCGTAACAACCTATCTATTCAGGGTTTTCTCCATCAGGTAAGTTTCACCTTTCCAACCTTATCAAGAAATTTATTTAGTTTTTTTTTTTTTTTCAAAGACCGTTTATTGTCAATACGCAACAGTTTATTTTTGTTAAATTATGAATTTTATTTTTAGACTCTATCTCACGATGCTCACGAAGTTATACCGTCGTATAATAGTTCGGTGGCGAAAGCTTCTTATGAAAATAGTAATTCAGTTCAGTCTAATACGAGAGATTGGTCTTCTAATTCATTTTACGAAAAAACGAAATCGTTTGCGAAACCCAGTCAGAAATAAATTCAACTCACTTAAGTTGAATCAACAACTCTTTTATGAAAAGAAGTTTTTACTGGAGATTGAATTTTTATAGCGATCTTTGATCAACATTTTTTGGTGATTGATTTAACGCTGTTGTGACTTCAAAAAACGAAAATAATTTAAAGTAAAATACGTTACCGAAAAGGCATACTGCGCAAAAACAGTTTTTAAAACTTTTTAAAATTTGTCTAAGAGTTTGTTTCTATGAAACTAAAATTATATCGTATATTATTTGAAGGATGTTCTTCGTAAATCAATTACTTAAAATATTTTTCTGTTGATGTTTTTCTGTTAATCTTTGTGTTTTGTGGAAAACTGGTAAATAAAAGGTCTTTACTATGCATGTTATTGTTAAATATTTGTGATGTTATTGTTATTGTTGTTGATGTTGCTGTTATTTGTTTTATAATCAAACTCTCAGTTGTTTTTTTGTATAAAATGTATAAAGTGAAAGTAATGTATAAATAAATACTTTCCAAAGTTTTTTTATTTCTATAGTCTTGAACTTTTTTAAAAAGACTGGCACTAATATTCCAGGAACCTCCTGGCCGCCAGATCTACGTTCATGCATTCTCAGCGCATGCTTCCGAGTAAGAACGATGATTGCCTATGCATTTTTGGCCAAAATGGCTTTGGCAGATACCAAATACAAATCTACATTTTAAATCTACGTTTTAATTACAAACCATTTCAAATCTTACCATGTGTTCATAACTCTAAACTACGTCATTTTTATACAATTATATAATAATAGATAACAATGTATGATGACCATAAAAAG
>NC_088930.1:5030000-5100000 GCF_038396675.1 Hydra vulgaris | reverse complement strand
TTTGTTAAGAGTTTCAAGAGATTTAAGTTTATTAACTTTTTCCATTCTTTTTGTACTCTAATAGATATTAAAAATTCTTAGTTTGTATTTAAATAATTATTTTTATTTAAACAAAATTAAAAAAAGTTCACTACGTGTATTTCATTATATATGAACATCTGTAAAATAAAAAAAGCTAGTTAAAAAACAATTGAAAAAAAAAGTGCTTTTCCAAGATTCTAAAAAATAAAAGATAAGATTAAAAAAATTCACTGTAAAACGACCAATCATTTATTCTTCCAACCTAAGTGTTGGAAGATTAATTCAAATTAATTACATTCTTATCTATAAATGAAGTTTAACTTTTTAACTTTTTACACCAATATTGTCTTAAATTGTTAGCTGGTATTGGCGCAATATCTCGACTTATATTGACCAAGATACCTAATATTGCGCCAGTATTGTTTGCTAGTCGGAAAACTAAGTAAAAGTAAGCCTTTTTTGTTTAATACTTCTTTCATCAACCTTCAATCTTCTACATCAAGACATATAAAAAAACAAATAAGTTTATTCTAAATTCTATTATTTAGTCTAAAGTTATTCGGGATCAGGTCTAATATTTTTGACACCAAAATATGTTGGACAGTTTCATTAATATCTTTTCTTCAATTAGGCAAATCTCCTTTTAATTAATAACTAATCAAGTTTTTTAGCATTTAAATACAAGACTTTCTTGTTTTCAATCGTAATTAGTCATTTTTAGAAGTAAGTACCACTAAAGAAAAATCGAACAGATAAAAATTAAAATAATTGACATTGTAAGGTGACATCATTTTGTAAAAAAAATTAAAACTGAAAAAAATTTTTTATAAGATTGTTTGCTCAACATTAAAATCTTTTTATTAGAGATAATCTACTAAAAAGATTATTAAACAGATGTTAAAAACGAACAAAATTAAATTTTAAGTTTTACGTATAACGTTTTTATAACTTTTACGTAAAACTGTTAACGTATAAACGTAAAAGAGTTTTTATTACCATAATGTGTTTTTGTATTATACATTTAAGTATATTAATCATTTTTTACCATTAAAATAATTTCAGGAGTATATATAAATATATTTATAAAGATACTCGTAAAAAACCGCTTGATCTTGTCTTCATGAACCACTTAATTTTATAGAAATCTAATTATTAAATAATGCAAACATAAATATAATAGTTTACATTTTACATATTGTTTATTATATAATATTTTATATATATTAGACACACACACACACACACACACACACACACACACACACACACACACACACACACACACACACACACACACACACACACACACACACAAACACGCACGTACGATAAATTTGTTTTCCATATTTTGATTAATAGTACTGCACATTCAACAAGGTTCAGGTTAGTATATACTATAAAGGATATTTAATTAAAGATTTAATAGAGAAAGAAGTAAAGAGATGGCAACACATTTTGAAATTTTTAACAGATGGTTCACATATGTAAATGTACAAACAGAAAAAATAAAACGATTGAATTAAAAGCCCTTAAACTTACGTGCGATCTTAGGCAAAGATAGCATTTGGGAAAAAAAAAAAAAAAAAAGCATCCTTATATATGCTAATTTTTCAAGGATGGTTTATGTAGATTTAATGAAAATTTTTGTTGTTTTTGAATACTTTCTACGTTCAGATTTTGCACTTTTGGATAAAATTCGTAAGTTATAAAAAATTTTAAAAAGTGTTTTAAATCTTAATTTACTGAATATTTATTTTAAAACTTTTTAATAAGAGTACTTTTTCTTACTCTTGAGAGTTTATTTTAATTGAGAAAGTACTTTGCTTACTCGACAGGAAATGATTTTACTATTTCATAAAATCTGATTAATCAGGAAACAGTTTATAATAAACTGAAAAGTAATAACGGTGCATTTTTATTTTTCTTAATAATTTTATTATAGAGAGTCCACTTATAAATGCCACCTACTATTGGCCGTTAAACGAAAGCGTTGTAAGTGAACATGAGAATGGGAAAAATTTTCCAATGTTACATAACGGTATACAGCAAGTCAAAACACTACCGTTAGGTTCCGCTATACGATTAGGTATGTTTAAAATGTTTTAAATATGAATATGAAAGTGCTAATGTAAAACTACTTTATTAACAATTCAAAAAAAATTTAATTAATGAAACTTTTAAGCAACATTTAGGGACTCTTAAACATACTGATGTTAATAGACGTCTCAAGATTTCTGAATTAATTATGCTTTACAATGTAGGTAACAATGTAGGTAACAATGTAGGTAACAATGTAGGTAACAACATTCATAATTTTAAATGCAAAGCTTATTCATTTTTAGATGGAATTGACGATTGGGTTGAGATAAAAGATATTTCTGACCAATGCATTTTACACTTGGAGTGTGAAAAAAATGGTCTCACTGTTAGCTTTTGGATGAATTTTACAAGTGGAGATTATATTTTTGCTTCAGGGGGTTACGCAGGTTTTTAATAAAATTATAACAACCATGTACAAGTTCGATAGTTTTAATAAGACAGTAGAATTAGATTTTTAGATAGAATTTTTTTTTAAATCAATCTTTTATTTTAATTTCATTAGGCTATCCTGCAGTTTCTCATGGAGTTAGACTTCAAAAAGATCATACTACTGGTTTTTTTAAATTGGAAGTTTCTACAAAAGAAAAAATATGGGAACTATACATACCTCGTTTTCCAAAGAATTGGTTCCATTTTGCATTCACTTGGAGCAAAGAGTCAGGTCTTTATCTTTATTTCAACGCCGAATTAAAGTATTTTACCAACAATTCACGTGACATAGAACAATATCATATTAATAATGGCGATTTATATTCTACCATTAAAATTGGAATAGACAACAACCGTGCTATGTTTGGAAAGTTTGAAATTGTACATTTAGCAATTTGGAAACAATATTTTGAGTCACTCTCTAAAATATATACGGCAAATATAATGGTGGAATACGAGACAGAGATCTGTTGCTACAAATTGAGTAAGTTTTTAATAAAATATGTGTGTTTTATTTAAGTAACAATTTTTTAAAATGTATGATTTTAATTAGAAGTAAAACCGTGTGATGAGGAACTAAGACTTCTATATGGATCAAAATGTATATGTCCGCATTTCACTTTAAAATTTATCGAAGACTTGTGCAAGAACCCTACCAGTGATAAACAAGTTGCTGTTGGTAAGGAAGAGTTTTGTTTTTAAATGAAACAACTTTTTGATAAATTACCGAAAAAACTCACAAATACCGAAATTACCGAAAAATACACAAATTACCGAAAAATACACAAATTACCGAAAAAACTCACAAATTTTATCACTCGTAATTCGTGTTGATAAAATAAAATTCATCTTTACTCATGACCTACTACTATCTAACATTTCTTGAAAAACCGAAAAGCAACTAAAAGTTTAACTAACTTTTACTAATATACCTAACTAATACTAACTTATCTAACTATGTCTAACCTTACTCTACCTGTTACTACCTACCAAACAACTACTAATTAGGGATCGTCCATAAATCACTTAACGGAAACTTTCACAATAAACAAAACAAAAAAAATCGAAAGTTTTCCCTCGCAGAGTCTTAATTTAAATAAAAAATCAAAACAGCCCATTAAGTTTTATGAAAATTGCCGCGTAAAAGAGCTTAATATCTCCTAGTTCTGTTTTTATAATATATTTGCGTTGCGTAATTAATGGACGATCCCTTACGCAAATCAAACTTGAAAAATTTCCTTAGAACAAACTTTTGGACAAAAAAAAGTTGTTCTTAAATTTTTAATAAAGTTTAAAAAACGAATATTTAAAAGAATGTTTAAGCATGAAAGATTGTTCAAAAAATGAATGTAGTATATTTAGTGTATAAAGAAGCATTGGATTGTTCTCAACACATTTTTAAAAAACGGCCGTTAAAAGTTGCCTCTGATATATAAAGAATGGGAATGAAAATGTCAACTCCCGGTTATTCAAACCTTCTAGGGGAATAAGAATTTACTTCGAATAACTGAAAATCCTGTATCTTATAAAGTTTGTTAAGTAAAATTCAAGAGGAATGAAAATTGCTTTGAATTGGCGGGAAATTCGAATAAGTACCAGTTTGAACAACCGGGAGTTTACTGTATAAACATTAGCTTTTTAGTAATGAAAATAAACACTTTAAAAACTCTTTTTTCAAGTCTAAAGTCTTTTTAATGAAATTAAATGAATTACTATTATAGGTTTGTACAAACCTATAATAGTAATTCATTACACAATTGTGTAATATATTTATTAATATTTATATAAAAAAGCTGCTCATTTTAAATATGTAAACGGATTAAGTTGTCCGCAACCACACTCCAAACGTGTCCAATACCACCCGATCATACCTCATTCACTAATACTTGTAAGTTAAAGTATTAAACAAATATTTTAAAATAAATATTGTAAAATAAAAATGCATCTTTAATCAATTAAAATTTATTAGTTACATAAAAATTAGGTATATTAATATGTGAATCAAATATGATGATATATCGCTCTTCTGGTGGTGGGAAACAATATCTTGCACTCCCAGCCAATCGCTTCGGCATATTATGATAAATATTTTGCATATGCCATATTTTTAATAAAGACATTGGTTTTGCGAATCGCCGCGAAAAAAAGCTTAACATTTCCTACTTTTGTTTTTAAAAAATATTTTGCGTTGCGCTTTTTATCGACGATCCCTAAAGACGATCCCTACAGTGTGAAAATATGAGCGCGAAAAGTAACTTTAACTAAGCTTTACGTAAATAAAAATTTTATAAAAATCTCTGAAATTTTTATTCACCTAAAGCTGAGCAATTACTAAAGCAATTGCTTTATTTATTCACCCGGCCTTTAACCTTGTTTCACAAAGTAAGCCAAAATCTATGGCTTAGGTTTTTGTCCACAAATACGTCACGCTATAAGGGGGATGAGGAGGGGATGGTTTTGTGGTTTTGTGACGACCCATACAAAACTTGCTACTAAAGTGTTACGATCTTGTGATGAAGGGGAGGAGGTATTTGTGTGTGGGGGTGGGGGGCTAGAGAAGTCAAAAACAGTCGAACATTGCGTGACGTAAATTACGGACGAACTCTCATGTATAAAAAATTCGTTTCTGAAAATCTGGCGAAGGTATATATGGTCTATAAATACTCTAGTAGGTTTTCAGAAAACGATTTTAATTTTAATTATATTCTAATATTTTATTTTGGTTCAGTTTATTTTGCGTTTACGGATATATACAATGTAAAAATATTTTACATTGTATATATAAAAAGTCAATAGAAGCAAGAGGAAGGCAAAAATTAGATTATTTAATAACAGGGATCACTTTTATTGTATATCTCAATAGAGTTAAAAATCTTTTTTTTCTTCAATAACGGGGATCACTTTTTTTTTAACAAGTTTTTTAACATTTTAGCATATAAAACTTAAATTTATTTTTTTGTCAATTGTCATTTTTGTTTAATTCTCTTGATAAATTACGTTTCAAATGAGGCTTGGCAGTTAGGTAAAAAAAAATTGGCCTAACTTGACAAAGTCAATGGCTTTAGCAAGACTAGCTACAGCCATCGACTTTGTCAAATATATTTACATCTTTTTCAAATATATTTACATTGAAATATATTTACATATCAAATATATATACTCTTAAATTATGGATTATAATCTCGTATTGAATAATCTCTATTGGATTATAGAAAAGTATATGTAAAAAGAATATAAAGTTTAATGTATTATAGCCGCTTATTGGACTTCATAAAATTTAACTTTAATTTTTAATTCATTTTCTTTAATCATTTTGTTTTCATATGTATATATGCATAAATATACATATATTTTGTATATATGATATGGTTTCCAATGAAATTTAGATAATGGGTCTAGTGAGTGTTTTTTTGTTGTTATTGTTTTTTTTCATTGTGTTTTTTTTCCTAGTCTATTATAGAATTTTGTCATTTATTTTTCTCTATTTTTATTATGGATTTTATTTTTTGTTGTTGTTATTTTTCATAATATAAATCATTTAAAAAAACATATATTTGTAAAAAAATTTTGATATTTTAAAAAAAAGGACTCTCTTTATTCTCGGTACTTAACTGAAACCATATAGTTAGAAAAATTGTTTGACCCATGTGGTTTAATGCAACCTGTAAATCTCAAAGTTTTTTATGACTTCCACGATGGTGATGGTGCTATGTTTATTGCTGTACTAGTTAAAAATTAGGTTTGTTTAACTTTTGAAGCTTTTAAGTTTTTTGACTTTTTATTAATTTTATTTTAGGTTGCTATGATTCGTTAGACTGCAAAGTTTTAGTTAATAATCAAGTTGGCTTTTGTACTGATGATCGGGAGTATGCTGCCAGCAAATGTGCTGCCTCTTGCAAACTTTGTGGTATGTTAAATATCTAATTTAAATATATTTATTTAATCTATTAAACCAGAGTTTTAGTCATTAATCACCATCAGCAAATTATTGAGTCAAATATTTTCTTGTATTGTCTTAAATTTCTGAAGTTAGTTTTTTTTTAATTTTCAAAGTTTCAAGTATGTTGGCATCATCTGGCCCCAAAGAGCATTTCAGTAAATCAACATTGATATTCTCATTGGTTGGATGTGTTGGTGGTTTGATTTTATTAATGTGCATGATGGTTTATTTTTGGAGAGTTTACAGAACGTAAGTAATTTATTCCATTTTAGTAAAATTTTTGCAAATCATACCCTTAATATATGAAGGGAAAAGTTTGTTTTAAGTACTAATTTGCTAATTAACTGTTAATTTGCTAATTAACTGATTAACTGTTTTCTTAAATGTTAGTAATTGTGATAAAAAATCTGTTTGTTTATTACTTAAAAAATATTACTACAAATTCATATGCATAATGTTCATATATGGTATATTTCATTAAAAATGGAGAAGTATAATTAAAACAATAAACAGAAGAAACAGTTAGTTAAAAAAAAGTACTAAACAGGTATAAAAAATATTTAAAATAATGATGGTACCAATTTTATTTACAACTGTGCTTCCAAAATCAAGCCAATCAGAATATCTAATTCTCTAATTTATTACCAATTACCTAATTTATTAATTAATTTAGTCTATTCAGCATCCAACTAATCTTTGAAAAACCATTTCAGAAAAAAAAAAATTATTTACGATATTGTGCCAATTATTATTTATCAATTTTTAAGGTTTATTTTTCAAGTCCATAATTTGCTCTTTATTTTATGAGCATAAACAATAATTATCCAATCATTACTAAGCATATTAATCAGACTTTTAATCAGGTAGTTTAGAGTTCTTATTAGGCACTTTATTAATAACATAATTATAATTACAATAATCACATAATAAGCACTGCTTATGATAACCTAATGTCTAAAAAAAAATTATGTGTTTCTAAATTTTTGAAGTTGGTATAATGATGAAAAACACTCAAATTAATATATTTAAAAAACTTATAAGTAAATATTAATTATATTAAATAAATTAAAGACGTTAAAAGTAGCACTTATTAATATTAAAGAAATTATGACAAGAGAAAAAGAGGAGTTGGAAGTGTAATGGCAAAGAGCAATCAGAAACCAATACCCAATAATTGGCTGATAACTTATAAACTTGATCATCCAATAAGACAGAAGGAGTTAATGAAAACAGTAGAACAAAACATTAATCAACCATTAAAAGCATAGCGATCATCAATGGCGAAGTAATAATTCCTGACATTTAATTGTAACACAGTTTTAAATTTAAGTTTTTAAGTATTCTGGTGAACATAACTTTTATTGCCTAATGTTTTATCATAGTTACAAATCATCCATTAATAACAAATGATTCATCATAGTTACAAATCATCCATTAATAACAAATGTTTCATCATAGTTACAAATCATCCATCAACAACAAATGATTCAGCACAGTTACAAATCATCATTGAAAAAGCATCATTCAATTTTTTTTGCAGATCTGAGAATTGATTTTTCAATATTATTGACTGAATCAATCGATACAAAAATACCATACTGCATTTCAAGCTTAGTTTTAAAACGAGAAACGTTATTTGAGATTATGCAACAAATGAATGATGGAGGTTTCTCTTTAAATTTGCTTGTTACACAACAACAGATAAACATATCAAAAGAAAAATGTTAAAATTTTAGTTGCTTGTCTTCTACTTCAAAAAATTCATTTATTCAATTTTCATCCAATTCTGTGACAAAAGTTTTGAAATCAAGTTGAGATATTCTTTAAATACCAGAATCATTTCAACGGAAAACAAGTAGGAAGTTCAAGAAACAAAACTATTATGCTTTTTTATCAGTCTAATTAACGAAGAGTTTTAAAAAGTATAAAAGGTCAAAGAAAAGACAAATTTGAAAGACATATTTGGAAGTCTTGAAACACTGTGTTGACCTCTGTAACCAACTAGACTTGGTGTCCCCTATGTATCTTTAATTTTTAAACACTGTGTTGACCTCTGTAACCAACTACACTTGGTATCCCCTATGTATCTTAAATTTCATTTACTTTTATTAATTGTAAAAGATTATTGTGCTTAGAAAACAAAGTCTAAAGTTTTTTAAAACTGTAATGTAAAAAAATTTAAAACTTTAGTTAAGAGAATAAGACTGTTATTAAAAATAAACAAATAAGAAATCTTAAATAAAGAAATATGTAAATAAAAGTCTTCTTCTCTTTACTGATACTGTAATTAAATCTGCATTTATTTACATTACTTTACATTACTGTAACTAAAATTAATTTCATTTGTTTATAAATAAAAAATACAATTTTGTTAAGTTAAAAAATACACTTTTACATCCAAAAATTAAATTGATTATAATGTGAAATATTTTGTTGAACTTTAGCATTAAAGTTGTTAAAAAAGAATATAATATAATAGATTATAAGTTCTATCGTCTGTATTAATTCAGGGATTGATGACACAGCTTTCGAATTGAAGGGGCACAAAGGTTTATTTTTTTTTAATGTGGAAGGAAGGAGGGTAGGCGCAGGCACCCCCGGTTGCCCTGCCGTCATTGGTCTTGTAATTTGGAAGCATTTCATCGAGTAATTAAAGTAAAATCGAAACTTTTCTAGTTGAAAAAGCAACCACAACCATCTATTACTCTATTGCTTATATATAAACAATATTTAAGCTAATAAAATAACAATATTTAAGCTAATAAAAATGATGTTAAGGTAAACATTTAACATATAAAATAAAAAGTTTTTGAAACTTGGTTTGATGTGTGACATTCTTAGACGATGTTATCCATCTTACCAATTGGATGAATGCTCTCTTCTCTAACAAATTAAAAGAATCGAAGTAAGAAGTTTATTCCCTAGAAACTAAATATGTTTTTACTATATTGTTTTTTACTATATTGTTTTTTACTATATTGTTTTTTCACTATATTGTTTTTAATGTATTATACGTCCTTAAAAAAATCTCTAAAATTTATGACTCTATTTTGATTTTTTAGACGATATCATGGTGCATTTGTACCACCGCTTAAAAAAGTGAGCTTACTTGATGTCTCAAACGATTATGATGATAAATGGTCAGCGAGATATATAGATAATTCTGCTTTCTACATAAAAGATGTACCACCCAAAAAAAGAGCACTACCCCTTATACCAGCCAAAGTTAATTCACAGCGTTATCAACCTCCCGACTTTGATTGAGCCTCATATTTTATGGTCAATGTAGAAATGACATGAATTAAAAAAGAAAATGGGTCAACTCTAATAGTTAATGTATTATATATTTATTTACTAAAAATGTAAATAGTTATATTTAGTCTGAAATTATTTTTACATTAGATAAGTTATGTTTGTTTACTATAGTCATTATATCATAGTTGTATATAGTTGAAATAAATAATAATGGATATTTTTGCTTTAACTTTAAAATCATTACAAAATTTTTTTGGTATTTGTGTGGCCTTTAATAATTTCGATCATATCTGTATGTAGGTATATATCAGTTTTGTCATGTGTATATATAGGTGTATATTGGTTATATCATAAGCATAATAGATTTTTTTATACACATGTTTCCCTTCCCGAGTCCAGAAGATGCTGCTGTTAAGGAAACCTTTTCTTTTTTTAATTTTTATATTAAAGTGATAGTTTCTACCTTGTTTGTGTGTGAGTGTATATATGTGTGTTTATGTCCGTGTGTGTATATTCTGTATATTCATATATGAAAACTTCACGGAAAGAAACAGTCATATTTTTTACTTTGAGATTCTCAATTATTAAACTTTTGATGATATCTTTAATTTTTAGGAAAAAGCTGTATATTTTTAAATTATGTTGCAAAAATAATCATTTTTTATATACAATTAAAGTTATATTTTTAATTTAAATACAATAGTTGACGTTTTATGCAAGTTTTTTCGAAAGTGAGGCTGTTTGCGGCCGTTTTTCCTGATTTTTATATTATTTTTACGGAACCACGTTTTTAGATATAAAAAAAAAGCTAAAATATTAAATATGTTAAAATAAAAATATGTTAAAAATTAGCTTCAAATAAAAGTAAGTAAAAAAATCTTTTCGATTTTATAAAGAGTTTGTAACAATCTTCAGTGTCTTTTAGATTTTATTTAGGGCTTGTAACAGTCTTCAGTGTCAGTAAAAGTTTAATAATAATATGATAATGATGTAATAGATAATATCATTTATGTACCAAATCCAAAAAAAAAAAAATTTTAATTGTATTCTCTCATACACAGATGTCATAAATGTATGTACAAACAGAAAACAGTTTTGAACAACAAAACTAAATTCATGCTCAGAGAAGGAATCTAAGAATTTAAATAAAACCCTGTTTTGTCAGTCATGGCTAAGCGTATACAAGAATCATTAAATTCATTAGCAATTTTTAATTGCTGCAGGTCAGAATGCTCTTTAAGGATTGCAATAAGTTTAGTATCGTCAGCAAAAAATTTGCGGTTGAATGGATGTCTTTAATAAAAATAAGAAACAGCAGTGGTCCAATACATAAACCCTGGATTATTTCACTAAGGAGGACGTACAGCCAATAAGATTCTGATTTTCCAGAAATAATAGCACTACTTGCTCGTTTTGATCGAGAAGAATTGTATTTATCCATGGGAGATGTGCTCTTTGAAGACATAAACACGAATATTTTGAAAAAATAGAAAGGGACCAGCTCCTTTGAACACTTTGGCAAAACCAAAAAAAAACTGCTACATTGTTAAAACGCGACTCCATAGCTACGCGATTTCATAAGTAATTAAATCAAGACTTACCAGGGGTAAAGCCATGTTGGTTTTTTTCGCCACACAAAAAGTTCTTTTAAAATGACTTTGGGGAGTAATTTTATTATGGCTTAGAGTAAGTTACGCAATAAAAAAAATAAAATAAAATTCTTTGTGTAAAAATGTAATATGTAAAAAATCGACAAAAAATGTATTTTTGAAGGCAAAAATTAACAAAAGTTTACAAATGTCCTAAATTTTTAATTATCCAAAAAGTTCATTTGCAATTGTAATCTATGAATTATAAAAGTTACTTAGTATTTTGTATTTGCTTTGTGTTGTTAGTGAAATTAATTATGTGCATGCACTATCAAAAAGTTGTAATACTTGTTGATTTTTTTTGTTGGTTTTTTTAATTGTTTTTTGTTTTACAGTAAATAATAAATAAAATATTGTGTTTTGGAGAGTTTAAAATTGAAACAAACTAGACATTCATCTACAATTAATTTAACTATATATCTTGGAGTATGAAAAAATTGGTTGGAAACTGAAGTTATTACACCAAGAAATGTAGTTAAAAAAGGTCTTCATATTGAGGAAAATTTGCATCTTTCTGATGATCTTGATTGGTGGGTTTTTTAAAACCATATTGAAAATTAAATTTCTAATAGATACCTAGTGGGCACAGGACATCCATAGAATATCCATTAGACGTCTTGACGTCCGCTTGGCATCTTTGGACGTTCAGAGGACGTCCAAGATTTGAACAAAACTAGTATTTTAAAAAACAATTTTATAACAGTTTAAATTTTTTTTTGTTTGTAGAAGATGTTATCTAACTGTAAAAGAAATCTCGGTGCTATTGACAGACTTGATATTGAAACAGTGGTCTCAGTCCAATACTTTGTTTAAGACCCCTGTAGCTCCTGAGATAAGGTTGGCGAAAAATCAGGCTACCAAATATATCAAATAGGTAAAATAGAAACAGAAAGACAGCTTAAAGCAGCGAATAGAAAAACAACAGATATTTCATCTTTAAATAAAAGCAAAAATTTGATTAAAAAATCTTATATTATACTGGTACAAATAGAAAACATTGAAGATGAAGTTTACAAAACAGAGGAGCGCAACTTAAGTCAAGAAATTTCACCTGAAAAAATTAGGATTTAAATGAAGAATCCTCAAAAGACAGCTCCAATTGTATCAAACAAAAAAGTTTCCCATCTTTAAATAAAAGCAAAAATTTGATTAAAAATCTTATATTATACTGGTACAAATAGAAAACATTGAAGATGAAGTTCACAAAACAGAGAAACAAAAAAGTTTCCCCTTAAATTACCATTAAACAGAATTACATGAAGATCCCCAATACAGCTCTAGCATCTCTCCTATTTTACATTTCTTCTGCTGCTACATCTACAATTACATCTGCTTTTCGTCAAGGTTTGATTAAATCTTATTACTTGAAGGTAAAAAAGGCATGTGATCCTAAAAAAATTTTGAGAGTCAGACAATAGGTTATGTTTAAAACTAGAGTTTTTCAGAAAAACTAATTAGCCTCTATCAAAGGCATGTTTGCTTGGAAGCTATGTTTAAACATAACTTGGAAGGTTTTTCTCAATTCGTGACTCAAGTATACTTTCATATTTAGTTTAGAATCAAGGTAAAGCACTCTATTGTCAATGGGCCCTATCATTTAATCGAAACTCATTATCTAATATGAGATCATTCAGCCAAAGGTAAGGATGCCGTATCAAAGTCTGTTCAAAATGGGGCATGAAATATCCCATTTTGAACAGACCTTCTAACGGTATCCTTAACCTCAAAAAAGGAAGAGAAATAGAAAGTGATTCATTCTGAGTCTCTTCTTAATTCTCTTCTTCATCAAATAAAAATTTTTGCAGTCAAAATGATTATGAACGTTAAAGTAGATTCCAAAGTTTACATATAATATGCAAAATAAAGATTTACAAAGAGTAACAAATTCTTGTATGGAAGTACCTCACTATCCACACTCAGTCTTGCGTTCAGTCAAGAGTTGTAAGCAAGTGACTGAAGCAGCAACTGGTTTTCAAAGACATGATGGTTTTATGAGAGCATTAAAAGAGCACAGAGATGTTGTTCTAAATCTGAAATCCAAAAAAGATTTAATCAAACTGTTTAGTTGATGTTCAAGCTCGATTTTTGTGAAATTTTTCATAAAAACGTGTATGTTTTTTTAACATTTTATGTAATTTTTATATTTTGACAAAACCGTGTGCCTCTACATAACGTTTAGAGATATACATGCTCCGCAAAATGGAGCATGTATATCTCCAAACAATATGGTTAATAAAAAAGAATTTGAATTTGCTCATATCGGCCCACTGGTTGATAAATTGTATAGATCCAAGTTGATATTTGTCCAAACTGCTGATTCTACCAAAGATCAGTTTGAAGACTTGACAAAATCTGTTGTAAAAGTATACAAGAAAGAGTTCAGCTAATTCGATTGTCTATAAATGCGCCTTGACAAGGTTTTAATGCCTTATTTGAATGACAGTTATATAGCAACATAAAAAAGACAAATATATATATATATATATATATATATATATATATATATATATATATATATATATATATATATATATATATATATATATATATATATATATATATATATATATATATATATATATATATATATATTGAACCTAACTTTGAAATTTCTAAAATCATAGTTTATGAAGATTTTGATCTTCAATTGATAACTTTTGATTTTTCATACTTACATCTAATTAAAACATGAACTACTAAATATTTTTCAACATACTGAAGTTTTGATCGACTGAATTTTCAACCTACTGCTTTTCAATCGACTGATTTTTCAACCTACTATATTTTCAATATTCTATTCTGTCGATCAACTTTACGCCTTTTCAGGTATGAATTTTGTATAAAAAATTTTTTTGTTTTGAATTAGAACAAATTTTTGAATCATTGAATTTGATCAGACGTGGCTCAGTGGGTAGAGCGCTTGTTTTAGAATCGAAAGGTTTTAGACTCGATGTCTGCTCTTGCGATAAAAAGCTGCGTAAAATTCCTTGTTAAATACTCATCCTCGCTGCTCTGTGATCTGTTAGGTTTTTTTGGAGCTCCTTATTAACCAGAAACAAATAAAACATTAGACCGTTATGTTTTTTCTTCAAAAAAACATAACGGTCTAATCTTAAAGCATTTACAAGGACGCTTACGCGTTCTTCTGTACCAATGTCACTTATCTCTTTTAAATTAAATAAGTGGCATTTGTTGAAAATTTTAACATGGTTTAAACTAGTATTTTTTCAAATGGTTTAAATCTATTAACACTGAAGTGACGTAAATGATATGAGGATGAATATTATTGTACTGGTTAGCGAGTTTTATATCACTTATTAGCATAGCACAATGTTTAGATTCATTTTCTCTTCAAGTTTTTTTTTTACATTTAACATTTAAAAATTGAATGATGTTTTAAAATTTTTCAAGAAATATTTTTAAAACATATTTTAGTGTCAATTGTTTTAAACCGCGATAAAAAGAAATTATATGCGAGTTCTACAATTTATTTGAATAAATGATCTTATTTTTAGTAGAAATTTCAAATAAATTTGTTAGTAAATTTTTTCAAATGTTGAAATACCAATATCTTTGGAAGTAAATAAGCTGCAGAGGTGGTTAAAACCAATTTGAAAATGAAAAATCTTAAGGAATATAATGCATTTAAAATAACCAAGATTTAAATAGGCTTTAAAAATTGCCTGAACTGCTTAAAATAATAATTAACTTAATAATTAAATAATTAAATTAACCTTTCCATACTACAATTTAATACAACTGGTTATAAATAAAAACAATAAAAATAAAAACTATCAGTAAGCAACTCGTAATACGGATTATTAGTAAGTAAATCATTAACTTTATTTATAGTTATTAAATATATTTTAAAATATTATTAAATATATTATAAATATTAAAAAATTTATTATAGTTATTAGTAAATAAATCATTTAACTTGGTTATCTTAAAAGTTTAAAAAAATTTTTTAATATTTTTTTTACTTCTGCTTGCTTTAGTTATGTCTTGAGTTTTAGATAACGACATAAAATGACAAGATAAATTAAGTTATTAGCGTCTATTTAAAATCAGTTATAACAGCAGAGAAAGAAAGCCAAGTGCAACCTGTCAATACCTAGAAAAGAAAAAAAAGAAATAAAAAAAAAATGATCATCTTAAATTACAAAAGCATTATTTTACATATTTTCAATTGACTTTTAGTAAAAAACATAAAAATAAAAAATAAATGAAAATAGTCGGTTAATATAACAGCCTAGCACTACACACACTGCAAGTCATATTTACCACCCTAGTAACCATCCTAGCTCTAAACAATAGTAGTTATATTATTGATTGGATTCAAGTTTGATCATTTAATCAAAAAATGTTATCCAGTAATTTGGCAATAATTAGATGTTGATATTTTCAAAAAAATTTAAATTTTATTTAAAAAATTTGTTAGAACATCTGGGATTTATAAGTCATGAATTAGTAAGTGACTTGTAAAACATTTCTTAAACATGGTTGTAATCAAGGCATTTTGTTAAAAAAAAGTTAAAGATTTAAAACAAATTATTATGAGCATAACTAAAGTTATTGTTACCAATGACAACGACAAAAACAATATAACAGCTCAAAATAGCTATAGCCCAAATAACCATTAAATTTGGCTTTTTAATTTTACCAGTAATGAAAATTATTTTTATTTCAATTATTTAAAATAAAATAAATAATGTATATTTATATATATATATATATATATATATATATATATATATATATATATATATATATATATATATATATATATATATATACATATATATATATATATATATATATATATATATATATATATATATATATATATATATATATATATATATATATATATATATATATATATATATATATACGTAAAAAAAAAAGTTATCAAAACCTTTCTCCTCTTGGTTGCCTGTGTTCCTTGGTCAATTACTATTTTGAATAACCACAAATTTTACTATTTTTATTTAGGGTTGCTATGATTTGAATATTCTTATATACTTTTTGCATTATTTTTTATATGTTTTTAATTATTTTGAGTTATATAGAATATGTATTCACTGATTCATTTTTATTTATTTAATTACTATTGTTGGCAGTCATCTATCTGTTTTCTACAATCTAAAATCTTCTGTCTGTACAGTATGTGCTAATAACAAATTGCACTTGCACTATATTATACACTATAATACACTGTTTATACTGTTTGTAACTAATGGATTTTTTTTTGCTTGAACTTTAAACTAAGTAAAATGGCTATCACCAGATCTTCTGCTAAAGTATGGCTCCTTGGGAAACCTACTGAAATTATTTTTAATTTTTAAATTACTAGAATGCAAAAAATCTGAAAAATTCTTAAATTTTAAACGATGATGAAAAGTAACACTCTTTATGCAAATCCGTCCCTTCTCCAGTTAACAAAACTCTAAATAAAAATGCCTACATTTGTTCCACGAATCACAGGAAGTGCAGACGCAAGAGCGCATTGATTATCTGCATAGTTCAAACGACCCTCGTGAAGACTACGCTTTGCCTAAATCAAATAGCAATCAAAGCAACAATAATTTCAACGACCCTGCTAATTGGAACCCGTGAAAAATTGGAGTTGATCGACTATATCTTTTCAAATCCACCCAAAATAAATATATAAAAAAATTGACTTCTCATCATCAGAGTACTGTGATTTTGGAGGCAAATTTCGTCGAGCTTATTCAGACCTGTTCTTTAGAATGAAAAACAAAGAAGGAAGAAAAGTATTACGCAATAGGCTTCAATTTTCAAAAGGAAATGGAAGCATGTACTGTGTATCTTGCTATTTTTTTGGAAAATCGAAGAGCAGCTTATGTGAAAAAAGAGGATTCCGGAACTGGCAACATACTAAACTTTCCCTTAGTGAACATGAGCAGACCATAGATATCTTGGAAGAAGCAGTGAAGGGAAGGATAGATTTAGTGTTTACCAAGCAATACCAGACTGAAAAAGAGTATTGGAAGCAAGCTCTACGACGAACAATCAAAGTTATTAAGCACCTCTCTTATAGGTTTGTGCGTAATATATATAAAGTTGAAATACATAAATTTAAATTAATAGTTATAAATACTTTTACTGAATCACATTTATCACGTGATATTACTTATCACGTAATAATGCTGCTTAAACATTTTTCAAAATTGAAAATAATTAGATATTTTATTTATTGTTCATTCTCTGAAGATTATCATTCCGCGAATCAGACGAAAAACTAGTATCGATACGCAATGGAAACTTTATTGGATGTATTAAGCTATTAGCATAATTTGATCCTTTCCTCGCCCAACACTTGATTACTTATTGAAGCAAAGAAAAGGGAAGTACCTAGTACTTCTCTAAAGACATTTGCGAAGAACACATACACTTGATAGCCGCCAGGGTTTTGGAACTTATAGATAATATAATCATCCTTAAGTAACTTGTTGTAGTATACATTTTTTATTTACTTTAAACATAATTTCTTAGTTAATAAAATCAAAATTGCAAAATATTTCAAATTCTCTCCAAATATCGAGCAAATTTGCTCTAATATCGAGCAATATGAAGTAGAAGCTGTGTCTTTATTCATCTCAGATGAATATGCCTACAATCAAAGGCGCCCAAGAGCACGCAAGTGACTTTACAATGAAATTAACGGTATGAAAATGGAGTGCAAACCAGTGTTTTCTGGGCAATTTAAAATGGTTGCCTACATTAATGAGATCACGGAAAAACTATGAGTAATCTAGGTAAAAGAAAGCCTATTTTGGATTGAATTCTCTGTTTGGTTTTCTTGTGAATCTCCGCAGCATGGATATTATGGATATCAAATTGTTCTGGAGAATGTTCATTTTCAACATTGAAAAGGATCAAAAGTGTTCATCGCTCAACTACAAGTATATATACAACATAAAATATACTTACAATATAAATAACTCTTTATTAAATATCTCTTGAATAATAACAATCTTAATTAATAGCAGACTCGTATATTTTCCAAGTTTTAAAGTTGCATATAATCTATTTACTCCTTATTCAATAGGTCAGTAACGTCTTTCAGATCTTTCATTTGTTTAAATAGAAATCCGGGTATTGAATTACATCTACCTAGAAGATATCATATCTGCATTTGCAAGATTACAATGCAGACAAAAGGTGTTTAAAACCTATGCCAATCGCAGCATGTTTTTAATAATAACACAGGTCAACAAAAAAAAAAAATTTTTCTGGTGCCGAGCAAACAATTTGTTTTTTGTATAGCATTTCTCATTTTGATTTCAAATATGCAACTCTTTTTTTACCACCACGTCAAGTTGTAAAGTAATTTAGATTCAAATCTTAAGTATTTAGGGTAAAGTCCCTAATATTGTCGAAAAAAAAGTTATTCAAAAGTATGTCAACCTGGGTCTCAAAAGCAGCGTATTTTCATAGAGATTATAGAAAACATAAATATTTTTTCTTAAAATTTATTGAAAAAAAAAAAAAGTGAAAAAATGAGAAAGACTCTTAAAAAAATTTCAACAGAATGATATTCAGCAATAATACAAAAAAAACTTATTTTATTACAAATGAATAACATTTTTAAAATCTCTATGAAAATACGCTTCTTTTGAGACCCAGGTTGACATACTTTTGAATAACTTTTTTTTCGAATATATTAGGGACTTTACCCTAAATACTTAAGATTTGAACCTAAATATCTTTACAACTTGACGTGATGGTAAAAAAAGAGTTGCATATTTGAAATCAAAACGAGAAATGCTATACAAAAAACAAATTGTTAGCTCGGCACCAAAAAAAAATTTTTTTTTTGTTGGCCTGCGTAATTAACGCGAGATGCTTGTTTAAATACAAAAGAAAATTCATTAAAAGCCATAGCGCAACAATTTCAAATATTTTTTTTTATTTAAACCGCCGTTAAATTTGAATATTAAAAGGCCAACAGGGGCCAGAAGGCCTAAAGTGCCGGGAGGCCAAAAGGTACTAAACCCGGCCCTGAGAAGAGTATAAAATTTGGCCTTTTTATTTCTAAGAAAAGATCAGTTTGAATCATATGATAACCAACAATGTCAATAAGTTCATTTTGAACTGTTCCAGAAAGATATGTAGCATTTTTTAGTCTTGGTGAATTGAGATGATGTAGTAATTCTGAATTATGTTTTACAAGAAGCTAAAGCAATGCAATAAAGTTTTCTTAGTTGACACTTGTATTAGTATTAGGTATCTTTTCGTTAGATGGAATGCCAGACCTTGTTTCCCCAAAAAAAAGAACTGCTTCAATAATGCAATCTTCAAAAATGTGTTTGTTAAAGTGAATTCTTTCTAGCAATGTTGAATCAAGCTTTATGTGTATTTCTGTATTGGGATTAATAATACAATTAATAAAATATATTTTATTTACATAATGTTATAACTTATTGCATTTAAAATTTATATAAAAAGTTTATAATAAATTTTTAAAACCAACACACAAAAATAAACAAGAAATCAATTCGCCGCAAATCAATTAACGACTTAATTAGTCAACTCAATAAACTGTATTGCAAATAGAAAAAATATAATTTTAAAATGAAACAATAGATAAATTAGGAAACTAAATCAAATATAAAAAAAATTTTTAGCTCACATCACGTTTATTAATTTTGTTACTATCGTTTATTTACTATGCCGTTGCGCGGGAAAAAACAACCAATACCACCCAAGCTAAATGTTTTTCGACGCTAAATGGACGTTTAAATAAACTTATTTTTAAGAAAGCGGTGACCAATTTATCCCGCCCGTGTTGTATTTACCAAATATTTACTAAAATAACTATTAAATTAAATGAATATTCCAATTTTTTAATTTTTATTAACCAACTCTGATTTTTATTATTCAAGTAAATATTCTATTGCAACATTTAAAAGGCGCAAATAGGACAAGGGGGAGGGGGGAGAGCACGCTCCCCTGTGCTCCCCTCCCTCCCTACGGCCCTGATTTTTACTTAGTTGTTAATAAAAAATAGATAGAAATTTAATAGAAAAAAGAAAAACTCTACTTTGATATTGAGTTTTTGATCCGTATATATATATTTTTTGTTAATGGACCCCAAAACCCACACAGAAATATTACATTGGTTAACTTAAATTTTGAGTTTTTAATATTTTTATATTTTTAACATTTATTTTAATATTTTTAAATCAATATTTTCATATTTTTAATATATAAAATTTTAATATTTTAAGCTAACTTTAGCAATTGCCTTTTAAATTTATTTATTTTTAATTTTATGGCAGAAGTATGACTTAAACCTTTACAAAAAACCTTACTTTGCAAACTTAAATGAAAATTTCAAATAATTTTGGACTATAAGGTCAAAAGGTTATATAAAATAAAATATTCTAGTGATTTTAATATAATTTTCACAAAATTATGCTAATTAGGTTATTTTTAACAGTTTCCTATCAAAAAAAAATCTTACATTCCACCCACTAATAGTTACTACGCATACCGAATGTCCGATTGACCTTTGTTCAGCGCAAAACTCTAAACTTACACCAAAACAATACTTGTTTCGGTTTTTGAAATTTGTGGCTAAACCACTTTTAGCATGAACCTTTAACATTATTTTATTATTTAACATTAACATTATTTCATATTTTTGACCTTTCATTAAAACTAGGTAAAAACACTTAAAGTTGCCGTAATCACTCCTATTTTTAAATCTAGTGACCAGTGGTCGGCACCATATTTCCAAAAGGGCCCACTTGCAAAATTCTTGTTTTAGTTACGCCCCACAGCAATAAATAAATTATATATAAAATAGGTTATATTACCTATATAACAGAATATAGTATAGAATTAGATTATAGAACTAATAATTGTATCAATACAAAATACATACTTAAGAAAAAAAACACATAAAACACAATTAAAAATTTGGTGAGTATTTTGTTGTTGCAACTAGCACAAGGTCATTCAAATGAGTGTCAGTCAGTCTTGTTCTGTAAAAATTTTTTCTTATTTTCATGGCTGAGAATGTTTGTTCGCATTGGTAACTAGTGCCATACATACAGATAAGTCTATTTGCATGTTTTTTAAGAACTGGAAAACGTTCCTTTTATGACAGCATGCCAGAAATTAATTAAATTTTCACCAAAAGTGCCATCTTCATCTTTTTTTGGTGCCTTTCTTCTCAACTCGTCGTCACATTGAAAGTTAATTAGTTCATCCTCTGCTTTTAAGATATCAGCTTCTTCAAAGTCCTTTAGAATACTAATATCATTCATATCAAAGTCAAATGGATAACACAAAAAAACCATATGCTTTTTTAAGTCTTCAAATTCATTAAATCTGTTTTTAAATTGATCATACAGAGCAGTCACTATTAATGAAAATGACGATAACATTTCCCTTGATGGTTGACATTCATTTAAAGCAGGAAAATGAGTACAACTACCAGATGCAAATTGAGTTTTGTACAAATTAAGTTTTGTCTTCATCACAGTGATGTGGTTGATCAAATCACAAACCAGCACACGGCGGCCTTGTAATCTCTTATTCAGAACATTGAATTGTGCTGTGATGTCGCAAAGGAAAGCCAGTTTACACTTAAACTCTTCAATAGACATTGTAATGAATGAAAATTTTTGAGTTACCATAAACTGCAGTACACTTGGCAAACACTCCCAAAATCTGTTAAGAATATTTTCTCTTGATAGCCACCTAACCTGCAAAAAATAGACAAACATTTATTTTTGATTGTAATGGTAAATTATTTTTTTTTTGTCTATATACCTCTGAATGAAGAAGAAGATCACCATGTTCATCTTCATTTTGTTCCATTAGCGCACGAAATTGACGCCGTTTGAGTGCATTGGAACGTATATGATTGATTGTTTTTACTACAGCTGTCATTACATCATCAATTGTCGCAACTTTAGCGCACAGTGCTTCCTGGTGTATTACACAGTGATTTGACATAAATTTGTTAGGAAACTCACCACTATTTCTCAGCAAAGTAACAACTTCTCGAATTCTTCCAATCATAGCAGGAGCGCCATCTGTGACAACTGAAGATATTTTTTGAAGAGGCACTTTCCTATTTTTTAATATTTTGAACAATTTGTCATAAATGTCTTGTCCAGTTGTAGTTGTTTCCAGTGGTTCAATTCCAAGCAGTTCTTCAAATAAACAACAATTCGTAGTGATAAAATGTGCATAAACACAGAGTTGTGCTTTACCGACAAGGTCAGTAGACTCATCGAGAGCGATACTCACAAATTCAGCTTCTGACAGATTGTTTGACTATTGTTCATAAACATTAACAACCATTTTCTCAATTTTTCGAGTAACTGTACGCGCGGACAAGTGCATACTTTGAAATTTGTCATGAATTTTTTTATCATTTGGGAAAAGAAATTTTGATGCTTCAATCATGCATTCTTTGATTATTTCACCATCAGTAAATGGTTTCAGGTTTTTTGCTAATATCCATGACACCATATTAGAGGCACGAGTTTCACAATCAACACTGCTAGACATTTGTTGAAACAAGCTTTTACACAATATTTTTCTAAACACAATATTTTTCTAAACACAATATTTTTCTAAACAGCTTTTCAATGAGTCGTATTTTATTTTTCTGGTTGTTGAATCAAGAGGATATTTAGTATTGTACAATTCATGTTTTGATACGAAATGACGTTCAAGCTTGGTTCCTTTCAGTTCACTAACAGTCTCATTACATATTAAACATAGAGCATTGTTACTTGGTCCCTCAGTGAAGAAATAAATCAGCTCCCATTTTTCATTCCACTGACGTGCATATTTACGCTTCGCTTCATGTTTACCTGGCATATCTTTGCAAGTTAATGTGTGTATTTATCAGAGTTGCAACTTCTGAGTAAAGCATCCAAACTCGATAACCGGTTACTCGATAACTGGTTATTAGGGTATATCATACTTTTGCATGTTTTAATTTTCATTCGGTATGTCACTTTTCCTATGTATTCATAAACCCTGAGTTGAATGGTATAATTTATTTTGGTGAAAAAACAAGTCTAGCTACCGGGAAAACGTTTTTAATTTTCAAAAATATTGTGTTTTTTTACTGAATGATGACTGTTTATGATATAAATGTACATAATAATAATTTAAAATATTGTTTAACCTTATGCCTAATTTTTATAATATGCTTTGAGTTTTTAACAATATTATTTTGTGTATAAGTATCAGTTAATATTCAAATATACTTTGAAAATATTATAATTACCATTTTAGATTTTATTTCAAGTTAATTGCTATACTTGCTGTATTTATATCTTCCAGATTCATAATATATTAAAAAAAGGAAAATGGCATTATCAGTTAGCAAGAAAACCAGAAAATCGATTAACACCAAACTAAGTGAGTATCCTGGAGGTTCTAAAAAGTTTCTCCGAACTGAATTTCCAACATTACGTGATTGTTTGCAGCGATGTCTAGATCTGCAGCGAAACAGAATACTAGTATGTGAAAAAAATCCGCGTAATTTATCAATTCAAGAAATTTTTTCTAATGTTGCTAATGAAGTTTACAGAATTTAACAGCTAATTTAGAAGTTAACAGAATTTAAAGAACCCATAGTTTGTGGAACTAAAGCAATAGCACTAAGAATTAATAGAAGTTGGTCTGCATTCTCTAAGATAGCTCGACACAAATCTCAAAAGGCGAACAAAAAATGCTGGGAACCTAAACTTGATAAACTTTTAGATATTGCTTTTTGCAAATGCAGAATCGTTTACTGCAGTGATAATGATGCCCCTTGCAACGAATCTTGTGATGACGGTGCTCATTGCTTTTGCAAATGTGACTTAAATTTAAGAATTCCTAAAAAAGAACTTATTTGGATAAAAACTTAGCGAGAAAAACAAGGCAGTGTTTCATGTATGCAAGAATTTGGTCTTGATCTTAAAGAGACTGCCAAACTTAGGCTAAAATGCTTACGCAAGTCAACTGATCAAGCAAGACTCACGCGACAACGTGAAGAAGCTTCAAAGTATAAGTTAGAATTATCAGTCTCTATTTATCCAACCGATTTTAGATTTGATGATGAAAGTACGGGTGTTACAATAGAAATTAATAATAATTCCGATGATGTGATAGTCAGTGATAGCGATAAAGTCAGTGATAGCGAAGAGGACTCGACAATTGAAAATCAAGAGAGTTATGTCAAACGAAACTACCTTGATATTAGTAATGCTGCCGTTGCCTCTATCAGATTTGGTGTATCATTGACTGCTACTGCTGCTATCATTAATGGTCTACTGAAAGATATTATGAAGGCAGGGAAACTTGTTGAAGGTAAAAAAAATCTCATATGTAATAGTATTAAAGTTTTTCGCGCCAAAGAGTGTGCTTTGAAGTATTCCAGAGTAGAAGAAAATTTCGACTGTGAAAGAAATATAATTACTGGAATTTTTGTTGATGGTAGAAAAGATAAAACTTTAGTTCTTATCCATGATAAAACCACACGCACCTTCAGAAAACAAATTATCAAAGAAAATCATATAACTGTGACAGAAGAGCCAAGAGATCGCTACCTTACTCATTATACACCAAAAAAAAAGTCAGAAATATCTAAACCAGCTAAGCAGTGTGCTATTGGATTATTCGACTGGTTAATGGAAAGAGGTAAAGATCTTAATCTCCAACTAATTGGCAGTGATACAACAAATGAAATGTCTGGATGGAAAGGTGGAATGCTTCATTTTGTGGAAGAACTTCTCAATCGAAAACTTTTTAGATCTTTTTGCTGGCTTCACATTAATGAGCTTCCATTCCGTCATATTATGGAAAAACTTGATGCACCAACTTCTTCAGATAAAGGATGGAGTAGAGCAGTAGGTAAACTGTTTTCCAAAGTAGAAAATCTTGAAAGAAATACTAAATTTATGCCAATTCCGCTTCTGGAGCCTCTTGTAACTATAAGTGAAGATTTCTTAAAGCAAATAAGCACTGACAGTTTAGTCGCATGGAAGTATTTAAATGCAATATTGAAAGGAAAGCTCGACCCTGAAGTAGCAGCTCTTAAATGTGGTAGATTGTCTCACAGTCGATGGCTTACTTGTGGCATGAGATGCCTGCTTCTCTATATGAGTAAACATGATCTTGAACCTGATAATGCAGAGATCTTAAGACTGCTTGCAACTTGGGTGACTCAGGTTTATTTTCCAATGTTCTTTGAAATTAAAGTTAGGCATGACATTAAATATGGTTCTTGTCAATGGTTCATTTAAAGCTGTTTCAACTTTGACAGAAGCAAGATGATAGGATAAAAGAAGCATCTAAACTTTATCTCAAAAGTGAATCTTGGTGGGCTCATCCTGAAAATATACTTGTCTCACTTCTCTGTTCTGATAACTCAGAACAAAGGTTATTTGCCGTCGACATAATATTGGCAGTTAGGGCGGGAAGTGAACTTGGCTCAACTGATGTTAGACCATTTAAAGTTCCGCAAACAATAAACCTTGATGCTTGTGACATCAAAGAACTTATCGATTGGGAAAAAGAGGTCATCACTGAACCAATTTTCACTGCAATCATGTCGTTAGTCCAACTCAATGCATTGATAGTTTCTCCCCTGCAGCTACCTCTATACTCATTACATACCAAAAGTTGCGAGAGAGCAGTCACAGAAGCAGCTCAGTCAGTCTGTGGTTGGGATAAAAGAGATGGTTTTATAAGAACTCAATTGCAAAATCGTGAACTAATGTCTTTGTTTAAATCAAGAAAAGACTTTAAGTAATTTATGTAATTACTAATTTAGTATTTTTGATTTTTATTTATACTTTGTTGTGCATAACATTAAATGTTAAATAAATACTTGGTTTTAATGTTGATTTTATAAGAATTTTTGGGAGCTAAAACAAAAATTAAGGGAGCCAGATTTATAATTTGAATTAGTATTTTAAGTAAGTGTAAGGGGAGGGGGCTTTTGCAACTAAGCCCCTTGCTCCTACTCTATCTCCTACCAGTGCGTTTATAAATATATATATACTAATTGTAATATACCTTGATCTTATAATCATAATAAAACTATCTAATATTGATAGAAGGGAGGGGGGCGGAAGCCCTAGCCGTGCATTCTGGCTCAAGAATCCTGGAAGCTAAATGATAATTTTGTGTTTTATAACAAATGGTTTATTTTTTACCTAATATTATTTTAATTTTTATTATTATTTGACTAAAAACATTTAAAAATTAAGCTTTAGTTATAAAAGACTATTTTTTTTTAAAAAAAACTAATTTTAAAACCAGTTTCCCGGTAGCTAGACATCAATATTTTGCAAAAATATTATTATATTTGAATTCCCCGTACCCAAATACATAGGAATCCAAGCGTGCTAGTCAAAATTCTGAAAATTTAATTTTTGGCTCAAGTATGATATACCCTACTGGTTATACTCGAGTAATTTTTGGTTATTCAATTTCCAAATATTGCATCCTAAAAAAACAGTTATTTAAAACATTAAAGATTTGCCGACTATTTCTTTTACAATACTTATTTCGTAAAAAATCTAAACAATGTAGTATTTTTATTCAAGAAAAGTACAAAAAACATTCTAAAGACGATAACTTTTACCGCTGGTATATTTGATATGAAATAGTTTTTTACAGCGTTAAATTAATTAAATTGTTGTTTGAGTTACTTCATCTGAACAAATTCGAATGTTCTAATTATTTTTGACGTGCTTTTCGAATGTTTTTATTTTTGTAGAGTAATTTTTTAGCATGATTTAACTTTTAAGTATAAGGATCTTATTTGAAGTCTTAAAGTGCTACAGTGTTAGAGTGCATTTAAATTATTTTTTTACTATGTCTAAAATGACAAGATCTGGTGTTAGGGAGTATCTTATAAGGAGACTTTATAATTTTTACAGCCTGGAAAACAACTAAAAGGCCCACAACTACACTACTTTGTATATTATGCAGTTAGGTGGCTTGGGACCCACAAATTATGTAGCAAAAGCCCACAATTGGGACGCGGCCCACAATTTGCCGACCTCTGCTAGTGACGAAACTAATATTTCAAAATCGAGACGTATTTCCATCTTACCTTGCTTCTCAAAATTATTGGAACGACTTATGTACAACAGACTTTATAACTATTTCATGTTAAACAATTTGCTGTACGGTAAACAATTTGGGTTTAAAAAAGATAATTCAACTAACCATGCGGTAATCGAAATGATTAATCAAATATCAGATGCATTCAATAATGACTATTTTACCTTAGGAGTTCTTATTGATCTGTCAAAAGCCTTTGACACTGTTAACCATATGATACTAATAAAAAAACTGGAACTCTATGGAGTAAAAAATAAAAACTTACTTTGGTTTGAAGATTACCTGGCGAACAGGTCACAAGGTATTATTTATAAAAATGGAAAAAAAAACAAATATATTGCATGTGGTGTGCCCCAAGGTTCAATCTTATGGTCATTATTATTTTTATTGAATATAAAAGATTTATACTTAGTATCAAATATTTTAAATGTTATATTGTTTGCAGACGACTCCAATCTTTTTTATTCCAAAAAAAACATAAAATTTCTTAAAATATTTTAAAACGTGACAAGTTGTGCCTCAAGTAGACCTTTGTTTAAATCATCACCTTATAAGGAGCAAACACCATTTACATCATCCTCCAACCTCTCTTGCTTAATTGATTTTATCAAGAGAGCTTCCAATTGCTGATATTTTTTATATCCCGGTTGATCAAAGCGTTCTTGTATGGCAGCAATGACAACATCTATTACTTCATAATAACTTTGCCAGTATAAGAATTTAGGGTCTGCATGATAATCACCATCAGAGTTACCAATATCAAACCTCTTAGATATTTTCCTGATTCTAGGAACCTGAGGTTCATCAACATTTAATTTGGATGCCATAAGATTAATCTTACCCCACAGAAGATCAAAAGATGTATCATTTCAACCTTAATAAGTATACCTTTGGTATCTCTTATTAAGGATGTGATGATACATTCTTATCATCACATCCTTAATAAGAGATACCAAAGTTGTTGCATCAGCGGAATCCACAGCATATACACCTAAAAACTCTTCATGCACTTCGAGTTCTTCAGCGATGTGTTTTACGACACATGTAACTTGCTCCGTGTTGGATGAATCAGATCTTCAAACAAACAGTGCCGATTATTCTGTTTTTGAGCAGCATGTTGCTTTGACAGAAGCTCTCCAACATCTGGTGTTGTAGAAGGAATAGTTACCCTCACCATGACTGCTTCTTTGTGGAAAGTACTCAATTCAAGGCTCCTGAACGACACTGTAGCATCTTTCCAATCTGTGTTGATTGTTGTGGCAGGTGGTGGTTGTAGCCAACTACCACCAGCCACAACGGTCAAATTCATGAACGGTTTGTGAATTCAAAGATATTTTTAACAATAAAATAGTTTTTTACAAGGTATGTAAAAAAGGATGATTTGTTAATGTCATTCGTTTTAGTCTAATTGCAATGGTATACACAAACAGTATACAAAAATACTTACAAATACTGCCTCGGGTTTCTTAGCAGTAATTCGTTTAAGCTTGCAGGCTTCAATACATGTATGGCAGAATACTGCGTCCTTTGCCTCATCATAATGTAAACAAAGACCACTTAGCAAACCATTGTGGCTTGAAACTCCTCTGTTCTACTTTTTTTGACTCCAAAAGAACGCTTAGGGAACTTGAAACCTACTGATGGCTGATGAGGTGGATTGGATACATGAGTTTGAGAAGGTAAACCCTCAGAAGAGCTAGTAGAACATTTTGCCAAATCGGATCGAATCAAATGCCAATCGGAGATGACAGGAATCAGGAACTAGTTCAATCTTTGCAAACGGACAGCTTTCTAAATGACGCCATGGACACTTACAAAATAATAGATCTAGTATTAACTACGCTTTTTTTTATAATTCACTTATACAACTATGTATATTGATCAATTCGCGATCGTAATTATGAATATACCGGTATATAGCAGAATGAATAGATTATGAATATACCGGTAAATTATGAATTACGTAATTATGAATATACCGGTATATAGCAGAATGAATAGAGGCAGATTTAAATAAATAAGAAAATAATAAAATGAGCTGGTAAAAAGTGATCCGGCGAAAGC
Source organism: Hydra vulgaris (assembly GCF_038396675.1). NCBI lineage: Eukaryota > Metazoa > Cnidaria > Hydrozoa > Anthoathecata > Hydridae > Hydra > Hydra vulgaris. The sequence continues at coordinate 5,070,420 of NC_088930.1, read as the reverse complement.
TGGACTTGCTGGACCTATTCCTACGTTCTTATATATTATAATTATATTTTATATATATATATATATAAATATATATATATATATATATATATATATATATATATATATATATATATTATATATATATATATTATATATATATATATTATATATATATATATATATATATATATATATATATATATATATATATTTATACAGTATTGGACAAAACATTTGCAACCAACATCGAACAATGCTAAAAAGTGTTCCTAATTTTACATGTCTTAAAAACGAAACGAACTATTCTACCACAGCAAACAGTTCAGGAGTCTGGAGTCATAGCATGCCATGACATGAGCAATCAGCTGACAGGTGACAGCACACAGGCAGAATTTCGTTGACAAGTGCCATTTTGAAGCTGACAAAACAAGTGCAACTTTTTTGGTTTGTTTCATTATCTTAAGTCTGGTCCGTGTCAACGTCACGGAAGTTTTTTAATAATTAAAGGAAGTATCCAGAAATTTGCAGAAGTTTCCAGAAGAAACATCTAGAAGCATCCAGTAGTATCCAAAAGTATCCAGAAACATTCAGAAGCATCCAGACGAATCCAGAAGCTTCCAGAAGCATCGAAAAGAAGCATCTAGAATCTTCCAGAACAGGTTCACACAGGTTCCTTTTTTCTATATAAGAGACATTGTAAATTGACATGTAACTCAGTCAGTATATGGAAGTCAATCAGTTAATATTATCAAGACAGTTTATCGAAGTGAGTTTTATCAAAGTGTTTTATCGAAGAACATCAATACAAGAAGTGAAATACAAAAAGCGTTTCATTACATCAATACAGTCCACATCCAACCAAGACGTTGTATTCCACAGAGCATTATTGTATCATCACAAGGTAAATGTAACACGGTAAGCCTTGAGAAGCGTGATTATTTATTTTTATTATTTTTATGACTTCATGTGCAAAAATGGCTCCCGACAGTCTTGGATTGGAACTAAGAAACAAAATTATTGGCGATTACGTAAGTGGAATGTCACAAAAAAATATTTGTGATAAATATTGCGTGAAAAAATGGACCGTATCAAGACTATGTTCCAAATATCGTTCTACGGGGAAGTTGGCAGCAGATAACAAAGGTGGAAGACCGCGTTCCACCACTTCTAGAGAGGATTCCATGATCGTTAGATCCCTCAAGAAGGATCCCTGGATATCATCAGTCGAATTACAAAAGCAATTAGAGCTGCCTGTATCATAAAGAACAATCAGACGACGTGCTGTTGAAGCCGGATTGTTTTATCGACGCCCTGCAAAGAAACCGCTGATTTCACTATAAAACCAAAAGAAAAGACTCCTGTTTGCTACATCTCATATTGACTGGAATGTGCAGAAATGGCGAACTGTCCTGTTCAGTGATGAATCGAAGTTCAACATCATTGGGAGCGATGGCATTTGCCGTGTACGTCGACCGGCCGGAAAACGCCTCGATTTACGTTACTGCCATAAGACCGTGAAGCATGGTGGAGGCAATGTAATGGTCTGGGGGTGTTTTTTTGCTAACGGTTTAGGTTTAATACATCGAAACGATGGAATAATGGACCGTTTCATGTGTAAAAATATCCTGAAAGATGTTATGTTACCTCATGCTGAATGGAATATGCCAATAAAATGGGTTTTCAGCAAGACAACAATCCCAAACACACTGCAAAAGTAGTCAAGCAGTGGTTTCAAGACAACCATCTATCGGTGATGGATTGGCCGCCTCAATCTCCGGATCTTAACCCTATCGAGAACCTGTGGGAGATCGTAAACCGCAGAATTAATGGTGAAGGTGTTCGTAATAAGGATCAACTGTTTGAACAAATCCAAAAGGCCTGGGCAGCGATTCCACAAAGTTTCATTGATCACCTGATCGAATCTATGCCTCGAAGATGTAAGGCTGTGATCGACAACAAAGGATTCGCCGCGAAATATTGATAGCGAAATACAGCTTGGTCAACATTTTATCGAGTTGCACTTGTTTTGTCCAAAAGGAAATCAACTTTTTTTAATACTTTTGATTAATTTATTAATTTTCGTGTACAAATAATGAACTTTGTGATGAATAAAACTTGAAGAACTTTGTCTCAAAACAGTTACATAGTTATTTCTCTAAATTGAAAAAATGCAGCACTTTTATATAAAGAAACTAAATTAGCATTATTTGGTTGCACTCGTTTTGTCCGATACTGTATAAATATGTATATATATATATATATATATATATATATATATATATATATATATATAGAGAGAGAGAGAGAGAGAGAGAGAGAGAGAGAGAGAGAGAGAAGTGAGAGAGAGAGAGAGAGAGAGAGAGAGAGAGAGAGAGAGAGAGAGAGAAAGAGAGAGAGAGAGAGAGAGAGAAACATTGTAACTAAAAAGCACAAAAGAAAATAGATATTGCTCATTAAGTTTATTATTGTGTTAAAAAAAAAATATCTCAAATCGGTGTATATAAAAATCTCTATAATTGGTTAAAAAAGTAAGTCAGTCGAAAATGAAAACGTCATAAATCGGTCGATAATAAAAAAAACATTAGGACATAAGAAAACTAATACCATTTTTAAGTAGAAGTTTTTTTTCCTGAAGATAATTTAGTAGATAGTAGTTTTTGTAATCGAACTACACGCAACATTTGATGTTTAGGATTAAACTTCTATAGTTCAAAAACTCTTGTAATTTAAACATGTTCCGAGTCCCCTCGGGGATTTGATTTACATGAGTTCAATTGTAAAAAATTTAAAACTTGTAGTTTAAGGAATTATTTAGTATGTAATATTCAACATTATTAATTGATGGTGTAAGTAGCGGGAGGCTAAATAAGGGCGAATTTCATAAGCGCAAACTAGCATAAGCGCGAAGCGTTGCAAAAACTGGCATACGTGCGAATTGGCATAAGTACGCCGAATAAATTTGCAAACATTGGCACAAATGCGAACTGGCATAAGTGTGAAGCAGTTACAAAAACTGGCATAAGTGTGCCAAAAGAATTTGCAAACATTAGCATAAGTGCGAACTAGCTTAAGTGCGAAGCAGTTGCTAATTGAAGAACTGGCATAATGCGAACTGACATAAGTGCAAAAATTTCAGTTTGCACTTATGTAGTATTTGCAATTTAATTTGGCGCATTTATGCCAATTTGCATCTACGCCAGTTTGAGTTTTAGTAACTGGTTCGCACTTATTCCAATTAGCACTTATGCCAATACGAATGTTTTCAAATTTATTCGGCAATCTTATGCCAATTTGCACTTACGCCAGTTCAAGTTTGTGTAACTGGTTCGCACTTATGCCAATGTTTGCAAATTTGTTCGGCGCACTTATGTCACTTCGCACTTATGCCAGTTTTGCAGCTGCTTCGCAGTTATGAAAGTTTGCACATACGCCAGTTCGCTGAAATTTTCGCTTATTCAGTCAGTAGAATTTAAAGATGCAACGTGACTCTTTTCTGCGACAAAATTTTCACAATTAAGTTTATTTGCGGGTATTTGATCAATCGAAATGCTACTTGTTTGGAACTTCATTTAGGTTAAAATTGACTAACTAAAATGACATTGAAATCAACCAGTTAAAAAACTTGACGGCCATTTTTAATACATATATATATTCTTTATATCTTGTTATATATTTATGATATAAAATTCAATTAAATAACATGTGATAACTAAAAACATAATAACATGTGATAACTAAAAATCTGGACAAAGTTTGTATGAATATAAAAATACAAAGGAAAAATCTTATATAATTGTAATCATTTCTATTTTGTTGCAAATTTAATTCATTAAATGTATTATTAAAAAAAATTTTATTTAGGAATAATTAAAAATGAAAAAAAAAAGCTTATAACGAAGACTTCCTTAGAAAACGAGTGTACACATTTTTGGATTTGCATCCCGATGACAACAAAAACTTTATTGTAAATCATTTTCGAATGGAGAACATACCAAAATCTACTATTTATAATATACTTAAAAGAAAGGGGAACAATATAGGACCAGAAAGAAAAGTCGGAAGTGGTCGCAAAGCAATAAAGATGCCTGCAAAAGAGATACAGCGCCTTAAAAAATTGATTAATCAAAAGGATGGTATTTCACAGGGTGGTCTTGCAAAACGATTTCATGTATCACAACCGTACATATGCAAAGTTATTCACCAAAAAACTAGCATTAGTTATCGTAAAAAAACTAAAACACCAAAAAGAACACCGGCTCAAAAAGCAGCTGTTCAAAGTGCCGCAGGTTGATTTCGATTTTTCGGAAAAAAATTGTTATTATTGACGATGAATCGTATTTTTATTTGAGCAACACTAATATTTCTGGAAATGCTGGATTTTACTCCTCTGACATAAATGCAGCATCAAATGGTGTAAGGTTAAAAAGAAAAGACAAATTTGAGCCAAAATTACTTGTTTGGATTGTATATTTACTTGTTTGGATTGTATAAGATGTGTATATTTCAAAATGCTTAGTTAGATTGGAGAAATTCATTGAAAAACATCATAAAAATGACAATATTGTTTTTTGGCCTGATCTAGCTTCATCGCATTATTCATGTAAAGTACAAAGTTATCTTTAAGCAAAAATATTAAATTTGTACGAAAAGAGCATAATTCTGCTAATGTGCCAGAATTACGTCCAATTGAAGATTTTTGATCTGAACTTAAGAGATTAGTGTACAACAAAAACTTGCAAGCTGAAAACCTAGACAAACTTAAAAAGCGGATAGAGTTTTCAATTAAAAGAATCGACATAGAACGTGTACATCGGCTTGCTGCCGCCACATTTACAAGAGTAGACACTGTTCGTCGTCATGGCGATGAAAAACTTATAAATCTTTTTATTTTTATTATTTAGATGTTTTTTGTTATTATACTTTTTAAATTGTTAAAAAAGATGACTCCGTAATAAAGTTATATCATTTCTAATTTTATCCAGATTTTTAGTTATCACATGTTAGTATTAGGGATAGCAATCCCGGGATTACAGACAAATTCATGATCCCGAAATCCCGGGATTAGTCTCTAAAATTTCCTGGGATTTCGGGATTGTAATAAACAATAAATAAAAACAAAAATTGATTAAACTTATTTTATTTATTTAAAATGTCTAAATTTTCGCTATAAAATTTGTTGAGCTGCTTATTCTCCATGCAATGTTTTCCTTTTATTTTTTAAATTCTTAACGTTGGCGTGATTGTCACAAGTTCTTTAACATTAAAAGTTATCAAATACGGAAGGTATATTAAATAAACTTTATTTATTAATTCGAAGTATAATTGTTTTCACATAAGTTCATTTTGAATTATGAATAAAGATAATTTAGTCAATAAATAGCTTAAAATATAACTTTTTTTTTTCAATAAGATAGAAATTAGCCTAATATCATGACTAACTACGCGGAATTCAACAGCACAAATCTCATATGGAAACATTTTTTAAAAGGAGCAGATGAAACAGCCTTATGCAAAGTAATTACATGCAAAAAAATATTAAAAATTGCTGGTGGTTCAACGAAAGGTCTTCATACCAATTTACTTTCCATACATAAAATTAAATTAACATCGCAGGAATCAAGTTTATCCACGACACCTTCAACTTCAAAAGAATTATTAGAACCGAAAAATAAAAAACCGAAAATCACAAGTTATTTTCCAACAACATCGAAAAAAGATGAATGCCTACCTGAAGTATTTGCCCGTATGGCAGCAAAAGATGGTATATCATTTAATACAATTTGCAACTCTTCTGATATACGAGCTGGGTTAGTTGCACGAGGCTTTAAAAATGTCCCAAAATCACAAAACACTATTCGAAAAATGGTGTTAGACTACTATGAACAGGTTAAAAAACTAGTTATAAAGGAAATAATTGATCAAATATCAAGAGGCTTCAAGTTTTCCTTAACGCTTGATGAGTGGACTTCTTTTGGAAACTGCAGATACATGAATGAACACGAGCTGAAAAGTTATTGCAATTTAGGTTTGATTCGCATTTTAGGATCTATGCCAGCAGAAAAGTGCGTTTCACTTCTAAACGAAAGACTCAACAATTTTAAAATAAAACTTGAGGACGATATTTTTTTTTTTTTTTTTTTGTTCTTTTTATTACATTATAAATAAGCATTTCGTTAAAATATTTAAAATACAAATATTTAATAATAAAAACATATATATATATATATATATATATATATATATATATATATATATATATATATAAAAATATTTATTAAATAAAAAAAGAACGGGGGAACTCGTAGAAGACCATACGGTCTTGTCGTCGAGTACCGCTAAGAAATGATCGTGTTAAAATTTATAAAATATTTACAAGATAAGAAATAAGTTAACGAAGTAAGAAACTTAAAATATTCCGTTACAAATACAAGATACATTATTATATATTACAATTGTTAATGATGCATATATAATTTTTATAAATCAATAGTTAAATAGGGGGTAAAAAGGAAGATCACTAAAAAAAAAAAAAAAAAAATATCAAAAGTATATTGTTACTAGGGATTGCGATTTCCCGGACTTTTTCCATTCCCGGGATAGCGGGAATTATTTACATTGTTCCCGGGATCCCGGGAAATTCCAGGGAAAATCTTCATCAGAGAAAATATAAATAACTAAATACACTTTTCTATTTTTCTATTTATTTTTTGTAACTGTTTACAACTTTAAAGTGACTTCTGAGAAAAACCAGTGCATCGAGATGAATGTCGATCAATCTAGTTCTATAGTTGGTAAAAAAAAATCCAGTTGAACTAAACACCCTTTCAGCCTCTACACTGGAAGGACAAATAGTTAAAAGCGCATTATAAAGCATATCTAAGTTATGCGATCTTTTATTAGTAGCTTTAAACAGATTGAATTCTTGACGCATAATTGATTTATTGCACTTGACTTCAAAAACATCTTTTTTTTTTACAAATTTTTCTAATCTGACAGCCATAGATTCAGATAACTGATTTATATCAATAATACTATTGTTAAGTTTTCTATCGCTATCTTTTTCTTTTGCTATATTTTCAATTATGGGAAAAAGTCGACCAGCTATTTCAATCGCTAAATTTATCATAACTGCTTTAGATGGCATGCTAAATAAGTCATCATCCATATCACTTTTTGAAGATTGTGGATTATCTAAAAATTTTAGTAAACCAACAAGATCTTTTTTTCTTCTTTGACATATTCTTTCAATTAAAGCATTTTTAAGATCTTTTGCTAGGTAGCAATCTTGAACATCAATTTCTTTAACCATAAATTTTAATGTGTCATCAGCTGTTAATAAAGTTGCTTCCCTTCTGCAAATCATTTCAGAACCTAAGACAATAAGTTCCAGACTTTTTGCTAAATTTTCAATTACTGTAAGTTCATCATCAGACAACATTAGGTTTTCTAAACTGAAATCCACGAGAGATTTAAAAACTGCTTTTTTAACTTTAATAAATCTTTGAATCATGGTCAACATTGCATTCCATCGAGTTTTTGAATCCAAAATTAGCACTAGCTCTTGTCCAAATTCATTTTTAGAATAACGCTTTAAAGAATCCATTTTTAAAGGAGATCTTTTAAAAGTTACAACTATTTTTCTAACTTTAACAAGAACTTTATGAAGCTCAGGAACAAGATCAGGAACTTGGTCACTAATTTCATTTTGCTGATCCTCCTCCTCATCATAATCATCGTCATCATCAAAGACATCATCTTCAATATCTTTGTCATTAGTACTTTGATTATTATTTTTACCTTTTTTTTTAAATATTACATCAACAACGGCTAAATGTATTGCGTGTGCAAAACAAAGTTGATATTCAGAAGGCGAAGTATATCCTAATTTTTTCATAACAGAAGCACCATCAGTTGTTATGCAAACTACATCATTTGTAAGACTTACATTAAACATGTTTAATTTTTTAATGAGTAGTTCTAGGCAATCATTTGAATTGTGCGATCCTAACATTCGCTCTAATCCAAGATTAATAAAGCCTTCATTAAAGTGAAGATTTATATTCATAAATCTTCAGCCATGTTTTGAATATTCATCCAAATTTATACTAAACTTGCATTTTTTTTTCTTTTATTTCGAGTATCTTTTTTTTATTTTCTTCGACTATTTCCAAATGATATATATATATATATAAGATTCATGACATCTGTTTTCGATTTAGGAAGAGTGAAGCCTTTATTACGAAGCAACTCACGAATTTGATCCGATTCAGTTATTGCATTAATAGAAAAACCATCAATCGCAGCAAAACGAGCCAATCGTTCTCCCAATGAAACTTTTTTTGTCATGGAATCAATTGTTAATTGAACACAACGTTTTTTAGTTGATGGTTCTTCTTCTTTATTTAAAATAATATTATGGATTTTTTCTAAATGCCTCTTCAATCCAACAGTGGAACCACCTTTGCATAGTAATATTTTTGGACAATGTTTGCATTGTGCCTCGTCTGCTTTTTTAAGATCAAAATAACTCCAAACCTTCGAAGTTTTAAGATTTAAGGACATTTTTTTAAAAATTCCCAATGCGCTGCGATAAATTTCAATATGTAAACAATATAAATAAGCAATATTTCTTATGGTCCGGAGAACAAAAAATTCTGACTTTGGCGGGAAAGTTAAAAAATGTGTGTACAAAAATCCCGGGATCCCGAAAAAAATTTCCCGGGATTCCGGGAAATTGAAATAAAATTTTTCCCGGGAACAAATTCCCGGGAAGAATCACTAATTGTTACATCTTCAATTGTAAAAAGGAGTTCTTTAAGCTTTCGTTTAAAAGAAAAGTAGTTACTTTGATGAATAAAATCCTTAGTAAAATTTTTTAAAACTATTTTATTCCATAAGAATGGTCCGAGATAGTCAATACAAAATTTAAAAAGATTTGTTTGAAAAATGGGCTGCTTTATAAAATTATCATTCCGCAAAATGTATTTATTTTTATCTTTCGATGAATACAAATTATGGAAAGAAATAGGGGATGAATTGGTTTTACATTTAAACATAAAACAAAGAATATTAAAAATGTTAAGCTCATATATATTAAAAACTTTCATTTCAAATAATAGAGGCTTGGCATGAGTATAACGGTCTTTAAAATATATGAGACGTGCTACATGCTTCTGCTGACAATAAAGAGGTTTAAGTTTAATTTTCTTTGCACTACCCCAAGCAATGTTTGCATAGTTTATGTGACAATGAATAAATGAGTGATATAATTGTACTAAAGTACGTTTATTTAAAACATTTCTTGCTTTGTACAACATTCCTATACTTTTTGAAATTTTACTTGATAAGTTTTTAATGTGACTTTTTTAATTGTAATTTATTTCTACTTTGGGAAAATTGATGTCATAAATTTCATAAAAAATTTTAAAAAAAGATTTGTATATTAAAGTAATGTCTTCAGAAAAGTTAATAATGTCCCAATTAACTAAAGAAAGTTGATATTTAAAAGATTCTAGGTTTTTATTATGAAAAAGTCGTTTTTTAAATGATTTTTTTTCATTACATAAAATTTTCGCATAAATATTTATTGAAAAGAAAATAGGGAAATGATCAGATATGTCACTTTTAATAATGCCTTTTTTAAGCGAATTATTAAAAATATCATTGGTTATAATGTTATCAATTCAGGAAGTTGCTGTTTGAGTAATTCTTGTTGGTTTGTTTATTAGAGGAACTGCTCCATTTTCAAATAGGCCATTATAAAACCCATTAATGTCTTTTTTGACGTGATACTTGAAGCAATTTAAATTCAGATCACCTAATATGTAAAGTAATTTCTTTTCGTGGTTGATTTTATTTACAATATCGTCATGTAAAAATGAACAAAATGTATTAATTTCGCCAGTAGGTGGGCGATATCATTGGTATTACCACGGATGGTGCAAGCGTCATGAAGAAACTTGGAAAAATTATAGAAAGAGATCAACGACTATGCTTTGCCCACGCTCTACGGCTGGCAGTAATATCAGTTCTTTACAAAAATGACCCCAATTACTTGGAAATCGATGAAATTTTAGATGATGAGCACTCTACCTTTGCAAGTTTAGAGAACCACAGTGATGAAGAAAAAGATAATGATTGTATTAATGACTATGCTTCTGAAGAGGAAGATTGTATTCAAGATTCAAATAATTCATTTTTGTTTAATGAAACCTCTGAGGTTACTATTAAACACCAAGTTTTTGGACCTGTTATAACGAAGGTCAGGAAAATTGTAAAAATCTTTAACTCCCCAACCAAAAATGAAAATTATTTACAAAAGTACGTAAAAATTGAGTTTGGAAAGGTCATCCATTTGATTATGGATTGTAAAACTCGATAGAGAAGCTTATTGCTTATGCTTGAAAGATCTGACAAATTAAAATATTTTGTTAAAAAGGCATTTCTAGATTTAGATTTAGATTCCAAAATTGACGATTTAATTAAGATGGACGAAAATGAATATAAAATTGTATCTGATTTAGTAGCACTTTTGACTCCTGTTAAAGCCACTGTGGAAGCACTTTGTCGACGAGACGCAACTTTAATTACAGCTGACATTGCATTAGAGTTTATGTTGACCAAAATAAAACAACAAAAATCTGAAATCGGGAATAAACTGTATGCTGCTTTGAGTCACCGAATTAAAGAGAGGAGAACACCATTAAGTAGCTTAGTTTATTATCTTCATAATGGCCAGGTTACATCAACGAAAATCACAGATGTTTTTGTACCAAATACAAGTAATCAAAATAAAAAGATTATAGTAAGCATGATAAAGCGTTTTCATCCCGCAGATATAGCATCAGCAGCAGACAGCAGTGGTGATGTTCAGCTAAACCAGGTTTTAAGAAGCGACGAAGGTGATAAGAAAGTCAAAACAATTAGTGAACAATTAAACGAAGTTATGGAAAAAGGATTGATAGCTATACGAACAACACCTATAAGGGTAGAAAGTATAACTTCTAAGATTCAAAAAGAAATGTTTTTATTTGAAAGTGGTGGCACAAGAGTTGATCACCTTCAAAAAGTGTATAACTGTATTCTATCAATACGACCAACAAGTGTAGAGTCTGAACGAGCATTCTCAGCCGCTGGGTTTTTATGCTCTAAAAATCGAACACGATTAAACGATGGACGCTTTGAGTTTTTTAAGGTGGAGCTTTCAAAACGAATTATAACTCTTATATATTAATGTATACTTATATTATTTTTAAACATTGTTATTTTGTGTTATCGTTTAAAGGTGTTATTTATAGTTTAAATTACTTTACTTCATCAGTTAAATTAATCATATAATAGTGTTTGATAATTAAAAGTTCTTCGCAGGCTTTATCTTCTATGATAGTAAGTTTTTCATTCAATCCCGGGATTTCCCGGGGACAAATTTGTAATCCCGAAATCCCGGGATTGAGAATTTCCGGGATTTTTGCCATCCCTAGTTAGTAAAGTATGAATAAAACATTTAGCAATATTTAAATTGTTATTAATTTTTCTTTAAATAAAATGGATATTTAAAGAAAAATTAATTTTTTATATTTACATTTTTGTAAGAAATTAGAAAAAAAAAATTTTCTCGGAGGAAGAAATTAATTTTCAAAAAAAAAAGGTTTAAATCAAACTTTTAACATTACTATTGTTTGGAATAAATGTGTTCCAAAAATATTGCCATTGAAATGCTACCGAGCGGTCAGATTATTTCTAACAACTAAATAAACGGGATGCTTGGTCATAATACCACACTTGGATAATTGATTATTTTTAAGGGGGTTGCCCAAGAAACAAATTTTTAAATTTTTTTTTTGTGAAGTGAAATAACCAAATATTGATCTATATGTATCGGCTTGACTAAGAAACTGTTTTAAAGAAACTAAATATTTTTTTTACCTTGATCACTCTATTTTATCGTTAAAATAAGGCAAAAATAAATAAAATTTCAAAACACGATATCTGCAGATAGCAACGTAGTAACTACATTAAATTTTGAATATAGCTTCGGGATGATAGTAAAATCCATATATCATACCAATTTTTTGATGGACACATTTAGTCAAGATATACCTCATTAGTAATAAGCGTGTTTAAGACAGCACCTTCTATAAATGTTAAAAATTGAATAGTTTTTAAAATCAAAAAAGTCTATGATGTATGAATTATATATAAAAAATGAGTATTTCCTGAAAATTCCAACTTACTCCTTCCATTCAATTTTGAGTTATCATGTTTTAAAATCTTAAATATTAGTTAAAATCATAAGCATTAAAAAATCAAGATTTTATCTCAAATAGTATAAAAAAACTTCCTTAAGGTATGTTTAAAACCAACAGCAACATGAGATTCAAATTTGTTATCTCATTTTTTTTTATCCATATAGCTTATTTTAATTGCTCGTAATTAGTTTTTTTTTTTTTTTAATGATTGGACTGAGTCTTTTCTATTCTTGCAATACGTGATCTCGTGCAATACATAATTTTTATATACAACTATATAAAAAAGAGAAATAAAAGATTTACATTGAAATGAAAATATATGATCCACATATCATTTTAAAGAAAGTTCTGCTAAAGAAACCCTTAAATACCAAATTTTTATTTTATTCAAAACAATGTTTGTTTCTTAGGCAACCACCTCAAAACTATACAAACATTGATTGATCCTAACAAATTTTGGAGAAAATAAGCAAAAAAAGAAAAGGCTTCAAATTATTGAACAGTCGGGGGTTATGATATTTCTAACTTAAATAATGGATGCTTATAGCCTAATTGAAAGTCAACTTGTTTAAAGAAAAAAAAAAAAAGTTAATAATTCAATTTTTATAATTAATATTTAATACAGCCTTAGATTTATTATCGCGACGTATAAGGAAAAACAATTCATAAGAAGCATTTTATTACATTATATAAGACAATTAACATTTTAAATTAAATTAAAATTAAAAATAAAACAATTATTATCCTATAAAATTTAACAGTATCAAAAAAATCGCAACAAACTCAATCTTGGTCTTCGGACAACACTGTTTTGAAGGAAAACGGTACAAACTTTCTACCGGTGCCATGGTAAAATTTACTGTTGAATTCCACCCTAGAAAATATGTCTTATACTTATAAACTCTAGAATCAATGACAAAAAAAAATCTTCTCAAATGACTTAAAACAGTAAAATAGATTTTTAAAAAAGTGGCAAATATCAGCGTTATTAATAATAGCTTATTTAGGATAAATACTTGTTTTTAATAAAGTTAACAATAAATTATATTTTAGAAAATTTCATCACTAAAGAAATTGACCGCTCAGTAGCCGCAGAAGCAGTTCATGTATACACATAAAAAAACTTGGATGATTGTATCATCCTTGCAAACAGTTTAGCAAAATTTAGCTATATTTTTTCAACAGAAATAAGAAAGTATTATGGGATTGGAAAAAGATACTATGATGGAATAACTGATGTATTACGTTCTTAATCAAGTTTTTGCAATTTATAAAACAATTGCAAATAACATAGAGCTTAATCGTCAGCGTGGCACTCTTTGGAATCAGCTTCAAAAAAACCGTCGATTACAAGAATTCCTCTTGGTAATATAGTTAAACATCAAAGCCATTGTGAAATCAAGATTTTGGTAATTTAGAAATATTTCGGGAAATGTGTCTCATTGTTAAAAAAATTTAAAAATATAAAATACAGTTGGAACCAGTAACAGAAGCAACTGCCTCAGTTGCGGGTTAGCAAAAAAAGACTGAGCTTTTCATTATATATTTACAATAAATATATCAAAAAAGAGAAAGATCTGTAAAATGTGAAAAACGATTGATGAATAGGATGTTTATTTTAGTAATAATCAAAAAAATAGTAGATCATTGCAGCAAAGATCCACTTTATATAAAATCATAATTGTTGATAAAAGTACAAAAAACCGCCTTTAGTCAACAGAAGAATAAGCTAATAATTTAAAGTTTCTCGGAAATTTCTCACAACAACCCACAATCACCTACGATAACTTTTTTTTAGTTAAGATGATTCGAGGAGAACTAAGTGTCTTATCACAAAGCACTGTGGAAGAGCAATTTAACTAGGAAGTTTACACCTCTTTCCTTATCAATGTCGCTTAGTTGGTTAGAGCCAACATCGAACCTCAGATCTTAATTCTGAGAAAGAACTCATATCACTGTACCACGGTTGCAATGAAGTTATTTAGCATTTTCACTAGTAATTATTATTATTTTCACTAGTAATTACAATTTGTTTCTTACATGGAGTAATTTCATGTATAATGCCTAATTTTTTTGTTGCATTTATAACTACACATAATGATTACATATTTTATTGATAAAACGAAAAAAAAAATTTACTACGGATTCTACTTTAAATTTAAAAAAACTACTGGTCTCAAAACGCAATCTCGTCAGTCATTTGAAGTTTGCAAAACAGTATGTATACAAAGAGTTACGTTTTTGGAAAAACATGTTTTAGACTGACAAGTTTTAGTTTAATTGCTTTGGATCCAACGGAAAACAATATGTTCGTCGTCCCCAAAACAAAGAACTACTCTAAAGACCCTCGGTATACTCTAAAGATTGTAAAACATAGTGGTGGCAGGGTGATTGTTTAGGGCAGTTTTTCATGGTGTGGCGTGGACCCGTTGCATAGAATTCAAGGGACAATGGATCAACACATTTACAAAGAAATACTAGAAAACATTATGTTGCCTTATGCCGAGGAAAATCTTTCTTTGGTTTGGAAATTCCAACAATACAACGACCCCAACCACACTGCCAAAAGTGTTAACATGTGGTTTTACGCTAATAAGATTGATGTTTTGGAGTGGTTGATAGTCACTAGATCTAAATTTGATAGAACATTGGTAGAAGGAAGTTGACAGAAACATAAATTGATCAACTGCAACAAATTTAGACCGATTTTTGATCGAAATAAAGGCTGTTTGGGACGCCATTACGCCTGAACAATACCAAAAATTGATCTTGTCAATGGGACACCGTTGTCAAGCAGTCATTAACTCAAAAGGATACCCCATTAAATATTAATTTACCTCAATTAAAGTTTCCTTAACTATTTATACAAAGAACTTCTATGATTTTTATAGCAAAAGGACAAAATGATAATTCTTTAACATGTGCTATTTAAGCTGCCCCTTCATTCTGTACCACTACTCATTAATGTTATCTTTTAAAACTAATATTTTATTAGGCTAAAAAAAGTTTAGATCTCAAAAACTCAAATTTCTGAAAAATATATCATAACATATTAAACGTAAATCTTTATATATATATATATATATATATATATATATATATATATATATATATATATATATATATATATATATATATATATATATTAATATATATATAAAGATAAGTATAAATAAATGAAAGCTTTTAGTTTACAACAAAGGTTTTTTAATGCTTTGTATTTTATAGATTTATGTTCATAAATATTAGAGCGGTGTTAGCACTTTTGACGAAAAAAATGATAAAAGATCAAGGTAGGTTTTTGTTGGTAGTTCCAGAAAATATTTTCAGTTTAAGAGTTGAATATAGTCACATAGTTTTAACATTTTAGAAGTTAGGTAGAGCACATTAAAGTTCCAATAATGAGTCTGAAAATTAATAATCTTTAAAGCCTTGTTTTGGATTTGCACAATCTAATAAGAGCTTGTTGATGGATTATCCCCATACTTGGCATGCATATCTTAGATGTGAACTAAAAATACCATGTTATATTTCAAAATTGACATGATATATGTATTAAAAAAATATGTTCATGGTATATGTATCAAGATTAACATAATGGCAGACAATGGTCAGCATGCCATTATATCTGCTTAGTTTCATTGCTAAATTTTTATAAACACATAAAAAACTATCCACCTTATGTATAAATTAGAGATAATTATAATATACATATTAAAATCATATTATAACACATAAAAAACTACCTAAATTATGTATAAATTGTAGATAATTATATTATACCTATTAAAATCAGAAAAATGATTCAAAACTAAGCAATATTTAGAGAAGCTAACAGTCTTCAAACCCAACTCATACGATTAGATTTCGTTTTAGATCAAGTAATCAATGTTTTTTAATTAAAATTACTTTGTTTTATGACTATAGGTAAAAACTTGACAAAATGAGGATGCAGCAGAAGAATAGATTTAAAATCATGGTTCTGAATTTGAACCTTGGTTAATTTTGCTTAAACTAAAGGATTGTGATGTGCTTCTAACAATTGTGTTAAGTAATCAAATTATACCAACAATATTGGGCTTTGTGATTGGTGGTCAATAAGAGAGAAACAAGAATAAGAGAAACAAGAAAAAAGTTTAGAAAAATTTGCTTGAAGGATTTGGACACTTATTTCTTAACTTCAAACACGCCCTGCTAGCTCTGTACCAATTTGAGGAATATTTTAACCATTTGCTTTATCTGGTCAAAAGTTAGGAATAACAAAGGAACCAAAAGGTAAAATAAATGCGGTAGTGGTGTAGTGGTAGAGCGCTCGCTCCATAAGCGAGAGGTTCCGAGTTTGATTCCCACCACGCCCCTGGTAGTACCGCGCTCAACTTGTTTCTCCGCGCAGCGGCCTTGTTCATCAAGGTTCGTGTTTCGGAGTTAGAAAGTTGAGAGAGAGAGTGATAACCACAAGTAGCCTCCTCATCTGTAGTGGCCTTCTCGGCTTTGGGGAGGTGAATTGTAAAAAAAAAAAAAAAAAATCTTGTGAAAATATATAGACAATATCAAAAATAGATACTTGGTTTTTAGTTATTCTTATAAACCACTGATTTTAAAATATAACTGGATAGCGTATACGGCAAATTTTTTGAAGCCAGTTTTGGCCTCCCAAGATAGCGACGGGTTTGGTTGATTACAAATGAAGAAATTTTTGTTACGAACTTTTACATCATTTATATATATAAATATTTTTAAATGTACAAGCCTCAAATATAAATATAATTTTCGGTTTTACATAACAATAATTTTTGAAAAAAACGCAATATTATATATTTACGTAATTTTCTAAATTATGTAATATAATAATGTTTAACAAAATATAATCTTAACAATTAGTTTGTATAATATCTTACTTTTTTAAAGAAAAATAAATGTTATTAAATAAGATGAAAAATTTCAGTTTTTTAAATTAAGAATTAGTTTATTTAACATTAGTAAAGAACAAGTGAGAAAGTAGTAGTTATCCAAGTTAATAATCTCCAAACAACTTTCAAATAATTATTTAAAGTTTGAAAAACTGAAATAATTTTATTCATATTTTGTTTATTTTTCATTTATTTACTTTCTTTTAATCTTAGTTTTACTATAAATTAATATTTTATCATATGTTATATTGTTATATATAATATATTGTTTAATATTGTTTATAATACAATTTATGCACCTTTTAGTTCTTAACTACCCAATGCTGTGTGCTAGAAGGTTAATAACACAACTGCATGGTAGGCAGCTGAATATCTTTTTAAAATAAATTATGATATTAATTTTTCAAATAGTTATCACAAATTTACAAATGCTGCATGAGTTATTAGTTGAGCTCTGTGAGTACACACAACTCAGGGGTTCCTTGTAGAATTTTTTTTATATATAGTTATTTGTGCTTTATATATATATATATATATATATATATATATATATATATATATATATATATATATATATATATATATATATATATATATATATATTTGTTTTTCTAGTTAATTTGGTAGCCAAACTGCCAAATGAGCTGAACCAAGGAAAATAAATTGTTATCAATTATAGCTGAGTCAAACATGAAGAGCTAGTTCAATTATTATTTTCGAGAAATCGACTGATCTTAAAAGAGCACTTGCAAATGCATTTTGAATTCCTATTTCATTTGGAAAGTGGCAATCTATCAAAGCAACTAATTAATTTGGAAACACCTTTTAGTTTCTTTGCATACAATAATAACACTTATGGTTGGTGTAATCGAACCTCCTCTGTCTTTGAATTTTAAAAAGCTATTTTGTAATGAAAAGGGAATACTAGTGCATTCTGACATCTAATAAAGATATTTTTGTGGGGAATCATTTTAGCTACGCATCCAGCAATATATGAGATCAAAGCTTTCTTGTATTCAAATAGATCGTTGCAGTTTGGAATATCTGCATTATCGTGATCACTAACAGTTTGTTCTCTCTCCAACAAACCATACTTTCTTATTAATTCAATTTCAGTTAAAGATATTTTAGTACTGGAGTCAGCAAAAGAATTATCTAAAACATATTATATATGAGTTTTATCTCTGATGCTGCAGTTTTCATTTGAAAATTGAACATTACTTTGCATCAAAAGTCATTTAAATGTGGCTGTGAATTGTTGGCAATTGATATTGCTGTTAAACATTTCTGCAGATCTCACAGCACAAAAAAGAGCTCTAGATGGTTTTAACTGTGTTTACATGTTAATAAATAACTTAATGGTGAACCTTCTTTTTCAACCCAGTCAAGAAATATACCTTTAACAGATTTAATTGCTCCTAAATATCCAATGAAACCAGTTTTTCGATTATACAAGATCATTTGTGTACTAGTAGTCTCTTTAAGACTAATGATATGATATGTATACTTTAGCAAATCGTTTTCTTGAATTTAAAATATCATATAATCAATCTATTATGCGAATAAACTCAACAACATATTTACAAAATTATTTAACAGCTATTTACAGTTCATTAATATAAAAAAGTTAGTAAGGTGTATATAAACATAATACTTAACAGCAGATAAACAGTATAAGTAACTAAAGTTAAGGAGATATTTCAAAGAGGAGGTAATGTTTTGAACATTTCTATATAAAGATATAAATACGTTTTTTTAAATAAATGTATTTTTACATACATTTGTTTCTTCAATTGTTTTGAGTGATTAACCTTCAAACTATAAGAAACTATTATTTACTTTTTATTTGTTTTAAAAGTTGTTATAAGTAACTATATTTCAGACCTGGGTTTTTTTACCAGTATAAGTGACATTTTAGAATATTTTATTCAAATAGTTTATGCAATAATAGAATTCAAGTATAATATAATTCTAGAAGGAACCCCTGAGTTTTGGTATACTGACAGCACTCAGTTAACAATTCATGCAGCATTTGTACAAAATGTCATCTTGCTACAAAAATTAAAGAATATAAAATTGTAGGTAGAAATGATTGCGGCTTACCATGCTGTTATGTTAGTAACCTTTTAGCATACAGCATTGGGTAGCTAAGAACTGAAAGATGCATTATATTATACATAAGACTTTTATAGTATTTTATATTATATATAATTTATATTAAGACAATTATACATAAGACTTAACTAAATTTGTAAATGTCATTTAGTAATAACTTCAATTATTTAAAAAATAATTTTTTTTTTTTCCTGTAATATTTATAAAATTGATTGGTTTTCTTTTATTTTTAACAAATTTATTAGCATATTTAATTATTTTCTTTCGTAGTTAGATAAAGCCGTATAAAATGTATATCGGTTTCACTGCTAGGAACTAAAATTGCCGCCATCTTTTTCAATTGCAACAATAGAACCCGCTACCCAGTTATATTTTGAGATCAGTGTTATAAACATTATAAATGTTCTAAAATAATCTTTTAATTATTTTGATTGGTTTCCACAAAAATGTGAAAAAACAATAAGATAACAAACAATATCAAGAATTTTACTTTATTTGCATTAATGTCTTTCCTTTATAGCTAGCTACTATAATAAGGTTATGTTTTCCGAAATGTTGCATATAACTTATAACAATTATAAGATGACAAATAAAACCCATATTGCCTAGGTTTTATTTGGGTTTTTATATATTTATTATGTTTCATTCAGTATGTTTTTTATACTGACCCTGCTTCTAACAGATGTTTTAATTATGACAATTATTTTTTATTAATAATAACTCTAAAAGTTAACTTTAGTTTAAAAAAGAAAAAAAAAAATCTTACCAATGAAGACGAAGAGTATGTAAAAAAGCAGACAGCCCCTCCATGATTAACAATATAGCCACTGTCAAAACTAAACATAAGATTAAAATAATTGTTATTAAGTCATATAAAACCTGTGAGACCCTTTTATTTAATATTTTTAAAATTTATTTTTCGATTTATCTTTATCAATTAGTTATTAATTACAAATACAATATCAAGATATTTATATGTTCATAAGGCTCACATGAGTTGTGGAGCCAGAAATCGAAACTAGCAACACTGTTACTGTGGCATGATGGAAGTCCATTAATTAAGCACAATGCTGACCAATTTTACCGCTGACCAACTTTTACAGCTTACCGAGCTTTTACATTTTTTTTACATAATAAAATATGTTTAAAGCTGATTTATTGAAACTGATTCTAACTTTTTTAATTTTTATGTTAATTCACAACCAACTAAGCTGCAAGCAACCACTATTAAATTAGCGGTTACTAGAAAACGAAGACTAGAATTAAAGAGAAAGAAAACAGTTGACAGAAGACTTGATAAGTTGTAGGCTGCATGAGTCATGAAAACCTGAAGGCGGGAGAAAGTTCCAAATGGTTGAACTCTAACTAGATATACAACTTGGTATATCTCTAGTTAGAATCTGAAATATCCAGCCGATAACAGATATGAATGTTTATACCTGACCAGATATACCAGATATGTGAGATATATTATTACATTCACAAATATTGATTTTTGTTCACAAAAAATAATTGATGTAAGCAACAAAAGATTTAAAAAAAAAAAGGTTTTGTTTTGTTTTACATAAAAATTAACACAATAATTTTCTTAAACATTAATACGCATTCATTCTGCTGGCTGCAAGCAAACTTAAATTTAATATTCTGATGACTTTCCAGACTGAAAACTGGTGCAGAGAAAAACATTAAATTGCTTATTGATGTATATATGATATAATGATGTTTTTTTATTTTTCCTAAACATTTGCTTTATTATTTAATAATGAAAGATAAATAAAAAGTTTTTAACATTTAAAATTTTATTCTTTTTAATTCACTCCAAACAAGGCTACAAGCAACCACAATTAAGTTGGGAGTTAAACCATTATTAAGTTGGGACTAGAAAACAAAGAATATAGTTAAAGAGCAAACACTCGACAGAAGTCTTGAAAAATTGTAGGTTGTATGAGAGCCAGGAAAACATGACAATGGGAGAGGGTTCCAAAAGGTTTTTTTAAAGAGTGCAGTGATAGAAACAGTAAAAGAATTTGAAAAAGACTTTGCTAGATGACAAGTCAAGCAATAATGAGTATTAGTTGATGGAAATAGATACAATAGCCATATAAAGCAGAAAATATGATAGTATTTGTAGAAAAAAGAGAAAAGTGATGCAACTTTATGATGATAGGAGAGAAGCTCAAGCCTGGCAAAAAAAAGCAGATCCTTTTTTGGACCTTTTCCAAAAGAGAAAGAGCATCATTAGAAAAACCAGCATAAATATAACAACAGTAATCTATACACGGACTAATAAGAGATTTGTAGAGGTAGAAATTAGAATCAGGAGTAAGATAATGGCAATTTTATATATAGTTTCCATGAGAAGTCAGTAGTAAACAAAAATCCAAGAAGATGTAAATAAGAGGACTCAGTAAGAGTTTTGCCATTCTTCATAATGGGAATGTCAACAGTATTGCACTAGTTGTTTGCAATAAATAACTGAATTTTGTTGGAGTTCACAAACCACTAGAAGCCCAAATCTTTTACAGAAGTGAAATAAGATTTAAGATCTGCTGCCTGTTCTAAGTGTCGAGAAGACCAGCTGACAAACTTTATTGAAAACTTTAGATATGTCAAGAGCAATAGTCCTTGCCTAATCGCCTTTATCTAATGTCCTACAAAATCTTTCAGTCACAGCAGTTATTAAGTCAGTCATAGAACAAGATCGAAAACCGTATTTACTGTCAGACAGTAAGTTATTTGACTCAAGACGGGATGTTACAAAAATGTTGTACAAAGACTCAAAGAGCTTTCTAATTATAAGAAAAACAAAACGGACAATAGTTGGGGTCAGAATGCCCTCCAGAGTTTTTAAAAATTAGATTCACAGGGGAAATTTTCCAACAGACAGATAAACAAGATTTAGTCAAGCCCTTATTAAACTGTTTATAGAGAATTGAAGAGTGTTCTGGATGACACTTTTGTAAGTCTATGACAGGAATGTTGTCTGGACCACAAGCCTTAGAGTTTAATTAAGATATGACTTTAGCAATGGAAGTTAGACTGATTTGAACATCTAACAATCAGTTAACCTGTTTAACTGGAATGGCAAAAAGAGTATGGCCATAAGATTTATGAGTCAAACTAGAAGAAAGGTTACTTGCAAATAATCCAGCCTTATCCTTGGGAGAGTTAATAAGATCAGTCCAATGAATTAAAGATGAAACCTTATACTTTGTTAATAACACTGTTGAAGATTTTTCTTAAGCCTCTAGAGACTAACTTCTGAGATAAGATACGAAATTTAGTGAACTAAGAATAATGGAGCTTAGTACCAGACAGCACCTTTTTACATTGATTTCTTGCAATAATAAATAGGTGTTTGTTCTCAAGAAAGTTGTTCTTTTAAAAAAGATAAAAAAAAAATTACAATTAGATATAGCAACTGCACAAGAAGGTAAAAACCATAGAGTAAAACAAGACTTGGCTTGGAACCAACAAGAAAGAACAAAAGATTTTGCATCTGCTTGGATCCAGGAGGTTAAATAGGAGGCGCATTTATTAGCAGAGAAAGAAAAGGACCAGCACACAAAAAAATCACAAAAATAATCCAAATCAGCTTTAAGCTAGTAAGTAGCGGGATGATAAGGTGAGTTTGAAGAAGAAGTACGAGATGAAAGATTTATCGAGATCATAGCATGGTCAGAACTACCTTAAGGAGAACAAGGAAAAACTGAACACAAGTAAGGGCAAGAAACAAGACACAAATCAAAGGAGTGAAGGTAAGTGATAAGGGTTGTCTGTAAAACGAGCCACATAGTTAACTAAATAAGAGATTGAGAATTTTAAAGGCTTTAGTTTAGTGTTAGAGCCAAGTTATTCAGTGTGATGAGCATTAAAATCACCAATAATAACAATATTGGCAGAGAGGCAAAGAAAAAGGATATCTAAAAGAGTGCCGTCTTGAAAAGAAGGAGAACAATAAAGGAGAAAGGTGATAGAGTGAAGCTGTGATAAGCGGAAACAAATAGAGGTCAGAGGATTCAAACCTGATTTTTCGATATAAATATATATATATATATATATATATATATTTATATATATATATATATATATATATATATATATATATATATATATATATATATATATATATATATATATATATATATATATATATATGTTTGTGTGTGTATATATATATATATATATATGTTTGTGTGTGTGTATATATATATATATATATATATATATATATATATATATATATATATATATATATATATATATATATATATATATATATATATATATGTTTGTGTATATATATATGTATATATATGTTTGTGTGCATATATATATATGTATATATACATATATATATATATACATATATATATGTGTGTATATTTAAATATATATATATATATATACACAAACACATACATACATATATCATAGACCATTTATATATGAACTACATCTTAATATATATATATATATATTTTTTTTTTGTTTTTGTTTGGATATAATTTTTAAATTATAATTTGGATATATGCAGAAAAATTTGAAATATGTTTTTCCTTATTTCTCTTTTAATTTTGCTTTTAGCTGAGTTGTTTCCAATTTTTTTTCAACTTTTTCAAGTTTTTTTATGTGCGATGAATGAAAAAGCTTAAAAAAACAAATATATTACAAAAATGTGTACCTAAACTTGTATGTATGGAAAATATTTTGGATATCCGGTAAAACTAAAAGTTGAAAATCCCTGATATATGTACATAATGATATGTATATAATGATATATATGTATGTATGTATATATATATATATATATATATATATATATATATATATATATATATATATATATATATATATATATATATATATATATATATATATATATATTATGATATATATATATACAAACTCAAAAAGTGTAATGCATTAAGTGTAACAAGTTACAAAACTTTGGTGGAATTTACAAAAATTAAAGTTGATCGTCCTGAAAAAAACTCGATTGCCTACTTTTCAATATTTTTCATTTCTGCCAATCAGTGTTTATTTTATCCTAGTTTTTGCCAAAGAAAACAACCCCATACAAGGCAGAAGGGTATGGGGCAGGTAGTACTGGGTAACATATCAACAGTAGCATGATTGTGTATGGTGTACCAGTAGGTAATTGTGATGATCCCGAGCCTGGCCTGGCCTATTTTATAAACACATTAAGAAAAGGTTACCATGAAAAAGAAACCACATATATAAGTAATTACTTTATATTGTACATTAAATAATTAATAATAAACTCTTGAAGGTAGCTTGTACACTTTCATGTGTTTCGAATACCATTGGTTAACATTGACTCTGTAAACATGGTTATAGAATGTTGTTATACAATATACAATGAAATTGCATCATTCAACAAAATACTGTTAATGAATTTTTAATATTATTAATTGAGTTTTTGAATGAGCAACTTCATGTTCTATTAACAACTAACATTAATTCAGTTTCTGAACTTTTTGGTTGTAAATCAAAACTGCACAACTGTAAAGCTGTTCATAATAACTTATAGTACAACTTAGTAAAGAATTTTGGTCTTAACAGTTTTATATTATTAAAAATGTTGATCAAAACTAAACAAATTTATATTATTATAGGTCAAATCACTTACCCCCCCAGGCTGCAAAAAGCACAAATACAACAATACATCCACCATATCCTTTCATGGAAAGACCAATATGAAACACCATTGACCATAGCACTTCAGAAAGTTGAGCGTGTGCAAGACTCAAGGCCCAAAGACGTAGGTATGATGCAGTATTTGAAATACAGCCTAAGCAATACTCAATAGTATGGATTGCTTGATTAATGAAAATCTGAATAAAAAACAACATTAAGATAATGAAAATTATATTAACAATTACATAATTATATTAACACAATTATAATTGTATAAGTAATTAAAAACAATATAAACATAAAAAATGTTGAAAAAAAAACATGCAGAAATAATGAATTAATAAACTTCCCAACCCACTGACTAAAGCCATATAAAAATCAGTCGAGGACAGGAAAAGGCATATAATTATTTTTTTTTGAAAGCTGGACCAAGGATTTTAATGCTTTAAAAATGCGCTGAAAAAACCTGACAAAATAAAAAAAAATATAAACAAGCTTAACTATAAAAAAGGAAAGATTTCTTTATAAAGAAGAAGAAAAAAAAAACTATAGCTCTAATATAAAACTGAAAAATTAAAACTCTAATAGAAAATTATTTAACTATGCTTATATTAATGTTAAGGTTGAATATCTTTAAATTTTGATCTTTTATAATGCTTTTATAATATTAGGCAACCTCTTTTAAATAGAAAATTATTCATAAAATAAAATTATTCATAAAATTATATTCAAAGATAATCATAAAATACACAACTTTTTTAAACTTAATATAATTTATTTATAGTATGCTTTATTAACTTATATTTAAGCTGCATTATTCTCAGTTCACTGAATCTTGTATCTTCTCAGAAGTTAGGTTCTAGAGACTATTGGAAAATCTTCAACAGAATCACTAACAAAGGGTAGGTAAAAAAAAAAATTAATGTTTTTTATTTAAAACAATCATTAAAATTTGTGACTGTATTTAAAAACTTTGTTATGCTTTGAACTATATTAACTTGAAGAATTTAAAAAAAAAGTTTATTGAAACACATCCTTGTCATCATTGTTTATAAAATTAATCAAAGAAATTGTTTCAAAACATTTACATTCATTAAAAAAAAAACTTTTGAAATAAATAAAAATTTTGTTTAATGTTTTTGATAATTTATTTAATAGCGTTTTAAAACTTTATTTAAAAGCATTTAGTGTAGTGTAAAAACATTTCATTAAAAAGTTTACAAAGCATTATAAAAATAATTGATAAAATTAGCATTTGATAAAAAGCATTATAAAAATAACTTTGTGTTGTTATCAACTATTAAATTTATGTTTTTGACTAAAAGATTATTAACACATTTGTTTTTGTTGTGGTTAAAATTCATTGTACAAATTGTTTTAAAAATTCCTTAAAAGCAATTTCTTACTTTATTACTTTATTTTAGCGTATTTTTGAAAAGTCTAAAAAGTTGTGGTCAAGTTGTTGCAAAAACAAATTAAGTGCATGGTCAGGAATAGGATGTGACTATTTTATATATATATATATATATATATATATATATATATATATATATATATATATATATATATATATATATATATATATATATTTTATGCTAATTCACCTCCCCAAGGCTGTGAAGGCCACTACAGACAAGGAGACTACTCTAATTTAAAATTGAATAGCATTACAAGTAATGTATTGTACAATTTTATCCATCATTAAATACTAAAGTGAAGATTGCCAAAAATGAATGCAAACATTATTTATGTATGGAAAAGCCATTGGAACTCCCAATGTTTCGTGGCAGGTTGAGGTCACATGACACCATCACAAAGAATACAGAGATAATTTTTTAATAAAAGATTGTTGATAGGTGGTGGTCTTTGCAGTGTTTAGAGCAAGTGGGAATCTGTTTGGGTTTCTGCTGTTAGTATGAGCTAATTTAGTGGTTATAGGTGAGTCAGCAAGGATTTGTTTAAGGATGTTAATGCAGATCTTATCTAGTAACTCATCAATGGCTAAACTAATACTGAAGCTGCTTAAATTGGTTACATCAATTCCAATAATGTTTAGAGCATTTTTATGGAAATGCTGCATCTCTTTTTTTGCAAAAGGACTACACAAAGTAAGAACAGGAGCACTATGTATCAAGTGACTAATAGCGTAAGATCTATAGACTTGTAGAAGGTTGAGCTGAGTGCACCTGATTTGCTTAAGGCGTGTGAGTAGATATGGTACTGATTTTATATTGTTGTGCACTTTTGTCCATTGTTCATCCTAATCTCATTGAGCATGATTCCAAGGTATTTAAGGTTGAGTACAGGAGAAGGTATAACTTGAACTTTGAAGCACCTAGGAATAATTCTAATGATTTTATATTTAGAGCTATTAAGTTTCATTCCATTGACAGCAGACCATAGTGTAACACCATCTACAATGGATTGAGGTATGTTGGCAGGAACTTTATCATAGATTATATAGGTTAGGATGTCATCAGCATATTTTTGGAGTTTCAGGTGGGCCTTAATGTCAGAAAAAAAGAGAATGAACAAAATTGGACCAAGAACACTACCTTGAAATACTTCGGCTTCAATTCATTTCCAGTCAGTAGTGAGATCATGTGTGCTTGGTGTGATGGATAATGAAACTGGTAAAAATACATTCAAAAACTTTGCATAATGCAAATATAATAGCAATCAAATGGTAGTCATTAGATGAGAGCAGGTTAGATATTTTAGGAATTGGTATTATGTTTGCTGATTTCCATTGGTCAGGTAGGTAACTGTTTTCTATGAGGTGGTTAAATAGGATACAGAATGATGGGGTTATTTCAAAGCGAGCAGATTTAAGTAAAAGCAGAGAAAGGTCATCTGGTCTTGATGATCCTATCTTTAGTTTGTTGAGTTGGTTGAGAATGTTGTTAAGAGTAAAAATGGGGGTAATAGGTGACTTTACTTTTTGGTTGATGAAGAATGAGAGGTTAGGTTGTTTCTTATCGATCCAAACACTTTGAAAATGATCATTTAATTGGTTTGCTAACAGAGATGGGGGCAGTGATTGGTCCTTTATCTGCTAATCTGATTTCTTGCCTGTCTAGTTTTCCAGAAACAAATTGCCTGTTATAGATTCATTTTCTTTTGGTAATTAGTTTACTGACTCGATTGGCAAGTCGTTAATGCTCTTTTATAAGGCTTTGAATAAATGATGTCATCCAAGGCTTGGGGTTAACAAGCTTTGTTGCTCTTAGAGGTTGGCAAATGTCTTGAGCAGAGAGTACAGAATAATAAAAAACAGTTGCAAGCAGTTTGTATTTTATACAGTGAGTCAACTAAGGTTTCAAGATTGGTACATCGCATATGTGCAACAATGTCAGCAATTCTACCTGACCAGTAAGAAACCTTGTAGGGAACTGGGCGAGTGGATTTATAAAGATTTAGTGGAGGTTGTCTACCTACAATGAAGGGATTTGAATTATCAAAGCTAGGAATAGTACTGGACACATAGCATTTAGGAGCATTACTTAAGATGATGTCAAAAACAGTTGATTTTCGGGTAGGATTTGCATTTAGGTGAGTAAATTGGTGAGAACGACAAATAAAATCACTAGGGCAGCCAATTAGATCCCCTGCAAGAATTATTAGTGGTTTGTTACCCAATATACAGTGAGTTATAGCTGACTCAATAAGTTGTGAAAGTTGATAAGATGCATTGCGCTGCTTACTTTGAGACAATACTGGAATACAGGCACATATTACTAGACAGTAGTATCCATGGGGGAGGTATTTCGGGTATATATGAGCAATTGTTAATTCAATTTCTTATTTAGACGCTAAGTTAGATGCATGATCGGTCATTAATTTTATTTGTTTTATTTTATCTGAGTATTTTTTGTTTATGAATATAATAGTACCACCACCTATGTGATCCTAACTTTCAGTGCTTATGTAAATGTAACAATTATTAATTTAGCTAATAATACTAATAGTTTGCTTATCACTAGAGTTTCGGTTGGACAGGCAATGTCAATGTTAGAATCTGTAAGAAATTAATTAAATATCTTGATTTTGTTACAGGGTGAGCGCAAAAAATTGTTGTCCTTGTTTTTATCTCTTATGGTAAGACCATTGTATCAAATTTTTTTGCAGACCTCTAAAAGATTGAGGTTGGCAAACTATTGCCGACCTCAATCTTTTAGAGGTCAACATCAGGTCAGCAAAAAAAAAAATTGATACAAAGGTCTTACCATAAAACATAGAAAAGAGATCGACAATTTTTTTGCTGACCTCAAACACTTTTAAGTCAGCAGTTAGGTCAGCATTGCAGAATGGCAACCCTAATTCAGAGGGTTGCGTGTGTGTGTGAGTGTGTGTGTATGTATATATATATATATATATATATATATATATATATATATATATATATATATATATATATATATATAAAATACATTATACATTAGGTAGCAATTTCCTAATATCATTTTCACGCTCTTAAGGTAAAAAAGTGAGCTTCAACTTATTAGAAAAAAAAGAAAAAGCGAAGAACCTTAAAATTTGCCTAATTACCTTAAAATTGTTATTTTTAATTGGTTAAAAATCATTAAATTGTCATTATAAGTAGTTAATAATTGTAATCAATAAGAATGAGAAACCCACTTATTATTAAGATGAACATTATTAAAATTAATATGAATATTAATAACAATAACAACAAATAAAATAAGAAAACATTAATTTTTAAAAATACCTCAGAGAATTCAAACACTTTTTCCTCTTCATCATCTTTGTGATGCAATTCTTCATGATCAGCTGCTACATTAACATGGGACTCCTCTAGCCTTCCAAAACGTTTACGAGACAACTTATTGTGCTGCATGCGAAGATAGAATGGTTTTGTGAGCAACATGAATGGGACACTGATCACAGCAACAATTACCAAAATTGGTTGAATAACTTCCTACACAATAGTTGTATAACAGTTCAAATTAGGACTTGGCAAAAACCGGAAAATTTTTTAAAATTATAAAACCAGGTTTTTACACTGTTATTTTTAATTATAAAAGCAAAATTTTATTTTAAATCCAATATAACCTACAAAATTGATATACTGGAATTAGATCTGTAAACTAAAGACAATTTTTAATACTTAAGCTAAAATAAAAAATTTAGTTTTTCATTAATTATTAAACATTAATTTTTGTCAATGTACAGTAATATTATCTTTATTTATTCATTATTAATTTAGTTCGAACCTAATGAACTTGGGTCAGCTTTTTTATAAGCCTTTTTTCTTTTCTAATCCTTCATTTTTGTCGCAACGTATCAAACTATTTTTTATTTTTATATTATTTTGCCATAAATTTATATTCCTTTTGACAGTCATTCCAAAATTTGGGTACTTGATAAGATATACAAATTTCTGAGAGCATATTACATTTCTGAGGTATTTAAAGTTATTGTTTCTATTTGATCTTAGCATATACTTTTAATTTAGATTAATTTCAAATCAATTGTTGAAGTATACATAAGGTTGATGTAGTGTCTATACATAAAAATTAGATGCTGATAGATTTGTTTCAAATATATCCATCATTTTCATATCTTTCAAAAAAGGTTTTGCATGTTCTCGTTTATGATTAAAGTATATGATACAGCAAGCGTGTTTTTGTAGCCTATACATTTTTTGTAGTTTTCTTGATTGCGTATTTCCCCATCATATCTTTGCATAGTTAATGAAACAGTGGATTAGCTTAAAATATATTAATTTGATACTTAAAATATTGACGCATGGTTTAATTCAATACATAGCGGTAACAGTTTTGGTAATTTTTGACTGTATATAATTTATATATGGGAACCCAGAATAAATTTTGACTGACAAGAATTCCTAAGAATTTTATACTTGTTTGCTTTTTAATTATTGTATCATTTAAATCAAGTGCAACTTAATGTCTAATTCTTGTATTTTTTTATGGAATAGAATATAATTAATTATTATTTATTATTTAAAAACTTTGGCCTATCTATTTTCGCTGAATGGTCACACACGAGCAGTGAACGCATGATTATAAAACCAGGTAACTGATTTTACACCGTTTTTTTTTTGTTATATAAGCGAATTTTTATTTTAAATCCAATGTAACCTACAGAATTGATATAATGGAATTAAATCTGTAAACTAAAGAAAATTTTTTATACTTAAGTACTATTAAGTGCAACTTAATAGGAATGTTACTTGTGTTTTTTTTATGGAATAGAATTTAATTCATTTTCTCAACAATAAATAAGAGTTTGTTTGCCCTACACCAACTATTTGCTTTATTTAATTCCATATTTATATCCAAATTTTGATGTTTGATATCATTATTGGTAAGAAATAAATTAGTATCATCTGCATACATTATTAAGTTCAGTTTTATTGATGCATTACAAAAGTCATTAGTATAAATAAAGAATAGGAGCAGACCAAGAATTAGTCTCTGTAGCACTTCACATTCCAGATTGTACATTATGAACATATTACTTTTTATCTGTAAGATAACTTTTAATCCAGGTCTTATTATAAGACCTATAAATAGGTCTTATTATTTATACCATGTTTAAATTTTCTAAAAGAACTCAATTGTCAACTGTGTCGAATGCTTTAGATAGATCTCTTAAAGTAAATTTGTTATAGTCAAAATCATAAGTTATTTGGTTGACTATTTTAATAATTGCATGTTTTGTTATGTGATTTTTCTGAAATTCGAATTGTTTTGGCTAGAATAAGTTATTTTTTGTGAAATATTCAAATATTTTATTATAAATTATACGTTATATTGTATTGTATTGTAATGTCTGAATGATGCATTTGTAAATTGGGATTATTTTAGCTATTTTATAAGCGTCAGGGAAAATACTAAACTTTAATGAGAGTTTCAGTATATGAAACAGAGGTTTGCTCAAACAAATTTGTTAAAAACAACTATATTGCTAGAGATTTCATCATATCCTAGGAATTTTTTTTAAAAGAAGAATATGCTGCTTTGTATTCTTTATAACTTAATTCATTGTCATACAATATTTTGTCATTGGAGGGTTTCAGATTTTAAATGATTTTGTTGTTAGTGTTATTTTATTGTCAAGATTTGGGCGAACATTTGTGAAATACTTGTAAACTCTTTTGAAATTAAGTTTTTGCTGAATATATCAGTATTATCAATATAAATTCTTTTAGGTAATGTAGATGCAATATTTTTAGTTTTTCCAATTATGTCATTAATTATTACATGTTTTTTTACTATTAAATTTATATTTTGAAATTAGCGTAATGTAATAGCTTTTTTTTGCATTTTTTAATTAGTGTTTGGTAAAAATTTTTATATATTTTGTAATTTTTTTTATTTTCTGTGTTTGTTTTTTTTCAAGAATTTATTGTAGTTTTTTTTTGAGAATTTATTGCACAGTATTTTTTTATAGCATTTTAATAGCGATTTATTCATCCAAAGATTATAATTTTTATATACTCGCGTGGGCAGGTTTGATTGAGGTGCTCCAATAATGTACTTGTACATATACAATAATGTAAGATATTAAAATACAATAATGTAAGATATTAAAATACAATAATGTAAGATATTAAAAGGTACAATAATGTAAGATATTAAAAGCTTCATTAGTATTTTGACATTTATATACACTTCTCCATGTTTCTTGTTTTAACTTACATGATAGTTCATTAGAATTATTAAAGTCCACCATTTTTTCCACTGACTCTTGGTTGACTAACTAATTTATGAGATCGCAAATTCAAGATAAAGTTTAACTCAACATAACTTTCTGTATCCTGCCAAATCTCTGTAAGAGCTATGACACCGAGTGTGTAATTGACAATGCTTAAAAATTCGCTTAACTTTTCAATATTTTGTTTTAAGCTTATGTTAACGTGTAATACAGAAAATGAGTCTTGTGTGATGAATTATGATCTTGTGTTACTTTAAAGTCAAAAGGATTAAAATATGTGTTAATTAAGTTCATTTGAGTTTCCTAAAATATATTCAAGTTTTCATTAGATAAGTTATTAACAATATCTTCTCAAAAAGTGTCAAAAATGAAATTTTTAAAATCTTTATGGATTTAAGTATTCATTCCCAGTCTCAAATTAAAAAAATTAAACAATAGTAAGAAATTAAACAGACTTTGCAAACAACAAATGAAATAAAACAACAAACAAAAATATCAACAACAACAACAAAAAAAAGATAACAAAATACTTCAAGTTAGTGATAGGGGAGACCCAGGCTAGTTACCTCTGTTTTTACTCTGAAGCCCTAACAGCAAATTTAAAAAAAAATATTATTACAGTCTTCAAGACTATGAATTTTTGTAAAATTCTTAAATTGCATTCTTTAAAAATAATTTCTTGCAGCCCTTCTAAATATATATCAAAGTTTCCCATCTACCCCACTTCGAGGTTAGTTGCTGCAAACTATAAAAATGGTAACCATGAGCGAGACTAGGTTTTTTCAAACTGAGACGAGACCGAGACGAGAAGTTAGCACTTCTCGTGAGACCGAGAACAAGATAAGACAAGAAATTTTAACAATTTTTGAAAACAAATTTATTAAAATCCAAGTTAAAAAAAAAAAAATGTAAACATGGTTTTGACAAATAGACACAAATGACATTTGTCAAATGTAAACAACTTTTTCAAATATTAATTCAGAATTTTTTTGCCAAACTTTTCTAACGAGACAATGTTTTCTCTGATTAAGATGATTTGTTCTACTTTTTCTGGGTGTAAGTTGTGTCTGGATGATCGGACGACATTTCCACCTGAGCTAAAAACTCTCTCTGATTTACTTGAACTTGCTGGAATAGCTAAAATTTGTCTAGCTAATAAAGAGAGTTCTGGCAATGTATTTGAATGCAATTTCCATCAATCAAGAATCGGAAAGTCTTTTTTGGCATCAGGGAGATATTCATACTGGCACATTTCGCTCAAAATAGGATTCAGTTCAGATGTTGGCTCTTGTGTTTCAAGTCTGACGTTTAACTTGCGCTTCAGTTTTGAATTAGGGGACAAATCTGCTGAAAGGACTCTGGCAACAGGTTGGCACTCAACATTATCCTTAACCTGTGAGGCTAACCATTCTTTTGTTGTTTGAAATTTTTTGAAGAGCTTTAAGTGAAGTCCCTTTATAGCAGGATTTAAGTAGTTTGCTGCAGCACTCAAAAAGTTTCCAGTGTGACAAAGAGGAAATCTTTTCTCAATGCAGCTTTTCTAGTTTTTTGCATACAAGAGACCATAGCCATTTTTTCCATCTGTCTCAATAAATTGATCAATTTTGTCATGGATTAAATAAAGAGAATCAGCAACAGTGTTAATTGTTGGAATAGACTCAGCCGACCACGTTTCTGTAGCTTCTTTAAGTGGTGCCAAAATTTCTACTGCTCCCTCGATTGATTTCCACTGTGATGCACTGATGGTCTTTGAAGAAAAAATATCTTCATTTGCACATAAGCTGATAATTGCACTCTTTAGATGTAGGACAGCAGCCATGCAATCCAGTTCACTATTCCATCTTGTGTCAACAGATTGGCGTAACTGTCTGAAATTGATTCCTTGAGCGTCTGATTCTGATTCAAGCAACTCAGCTGTTGACTGGTAAGTTAAAGAAGCCAAATCTTTGCATGTTTGCAACGCATCATCCATTCCAGCAGTCATTCCAAATGAGTCTCAAACTGCACATTGCAAAATATGATTGTTGCACAAGTATTGGTCAAGGCGCTTTGACAATTTGACTGCAAGTTTTTGACAATTTGACTGCAATGTTTTTTGCCTGGTCGTTCACGCAGTACATTGGCAAATCAGCAGGCAAATTTAGTTCTTCTAAGAAAGAATACCACCTTTTCCTTAAGATACCTGTGTGTCTGCCTGGGAACTGTTGGACATGGGGTATCCAGTGATGTAGTCTCCAATTTTCGTCAATAGCATGAAAAGTCCAAGAGATGTAGCTGTCCTGAGCTCTAGAAGTCCAAAGGTCAGAAGTAAATGCAGCACTTTTTAGATTTGGCGTAATCTCCGTTATTATGCTCTTCATTCCAGCTTGAACTTCTCTTGACCGAATTGAAAGCTTTCTTAAGTATGTTGTTCTGTGATGAAGGCTCAGTTTAGGGTTTGCTATGTCAAACAATTTCTTTAAAGCTCTTCCTTCGACTGCTGAAAAGGATGCCAGATCAGTGCAAAAGTAATCCAGCATTGCATTTCGACCATGGTTCGTTGTTTCTTCTTAGGAGGAGGAAGAAGATAGTTGCCAGTTTTTTCAGAATACTCAACATAATCTTGGCTGTGTTTTTTTTCGAGGTGACGATGAAGTCCGCTTGTGTTTCCATCTTTTGTTTTCAAAGACTTTTTGCACGCCTTGCATTCAGCACCATCACTTGTTTTTTGAAAATATCTCTAGATTTTGTTTTTTCTTGGTGACATTTTTGATCGTTGAAATGAGGCAGGAATATTTCTTTTCAATATGAACAATATGTGTCAAGTTGAATTCCACTGGTAAACTAATGAAATTAAGTCAAAAGTGCACCATTTTATACAAAAAGTTTTTGTATTTAAAATCTAACTAAAAATATTTAAAATCTAATTAAAATTTTTTAATTAGATTTTTAAAAAAAATCTCATTAAAAAATCTAATTAAAAATTTAATTTGTTTTTGTCAAAAACAAATTAAGTTTTTAATTAGATTTATTAAAATCACGGAGTCAAAATATTAATTAATTAAAAAAACAAATTATTAAGCATTTTGTAAATTATAATAATTTTTAATTTGGAAAATAATATAATATTTAAGTCTCGTTCTACTTCTCGCGAGAATTTTATATTTCTCGTTTCTCACGAGAAGTCCCATTTCTCACGAGAACGAGACGAGATCTTTCTCATGGTTAAAAAATGGTTATTAATGTACTATTAAGTGAAAATTTACAGACATTTTTTTACTTTTATTTTAGCATCAATTTTAAACCAAAAATTTAACATTACTATTAGCTGGTACCATTTATTAGTTTGTATAGCAAGCCAAAATAGTAGCCCACTTTTGATCTGTTAAAAAAAGACCCTAAAAATCTTTTTCAATATTGTTAAAAATTAAAAAAAAAAACAATTTTATAAAAATTTATTTTTTCTTCCATAGTAAATGCTATGAGTCAACTCGTCTCATGAAAATTTTGTCAACTTACCCCAAAGGCCTTTTTTTCAATAAAAAGTCTATTGGATTGTTTTGATTATTATAAGTATTTTAAAATTTGAAAGATTCTGTCAGTATGTAATCTATTAATAATTGGAAGTAAAAACATTGAAATAAATAAAACTAAATGCAATATCACCATAATCTATTAATAACACTGCACAAAAATTTTTTATAAAAGTCTTGCTTCCTGAAAAGTTTTAGGTGATTGTGACAGGTACCTATAGGGTATGCACAAATATAGTTTTTGTTTTACTGCATCACGTAGGAACTCTAAGAAATAGACATTTATGTGTTTACCTATTTAATCACGTTTATGTTCCGCATGAGCCATTAGTTCAACAGAATTAAAAATGTTTTGCTCCTGATTTTCTTTTGTATTCAACTTCTGGTGCATCACGTTGCAGTGTCCAACAGTAGTCAGCAAGCATTGACGGATTCCAGTTGCCGTGGTATCATTTCTCCATTGTAGCAATGTCCTGGTGAAACTGCTCACTAACAGCTCTTCAAACCGCTTGTCACTCACAACATGTCTGATCTGGGGACCAACAAAAATGCCTTCTTTGATCTTCACATCACTTATTCTTGGAAACATCTGACTTAAATAGCGAAAACCTTCACCTTCCTTGTTCAGTGCTTTCACAAAATTCTTCATGAGTCCAAGTTTTATGTGTAGAGGAGGCAAAAATATCTTAGCTGGCTCGACAAGTGGTTCGTGTGCAACATTTTTCTGTCCTGGAACTAACATTTTGCGGAGTGGCCAGCTCTGTCGACAATAATGTGACTCTTTGGCATAGCTGTCCCATTCACAGATGAAACAACAGTACTTGGTATAGCCAAGTTGCAGTCCCAGTAAGAGAGCAACGACTTTCAGATCTCCACAGATATTCCAGTTGTAACTGCTATACTTGATGTGCTTGAGCAACAGTTCCATATTCTCATGTTTCTTTCATGTGTACTGCATAGCCAACAGGTACTGATGGATAAACGTTGCCATTGTGTAGCAGAACAGCTTTCAGGCTTAGCATTGACGAATCAATGAAGAGATGCCACTCTTCTGGATTGTGATCACAACCCAAGGCCAAGAACAATCCTTCAATGTTACAACATTGTAATAGACTGTTGACTTGAGCAAAAAATTTGGTGA
The DNA here is from genome assembly GCF_038396675.1 of Hydra vulgaris. Classification (NCBI taxonomy): domain Eukaryota; kingdom Metazoa; phylum Cnidaria; class Hydrozoa; order Anthoathecata; family Hydridae; genus Hydra; species Hydra vulgaris. The sequence goes on along the minus strand of NC_088930.1, from coordinate 5,033,147 downwards.
TATCATGGTGCCGGCTTCTGAACATAGAAACTTTCGTACCTGGTGACAGCAGACACCATCCCTGCAGCCTGGAACCCAGCAACTTGGCTTTTGCTTTTAACAGACCCAAATCTCTAACCAAATCGTTCAATTCTGACTGTGTTATTAGATGTGGATCACCTGATGAGCAAGGTTCAAAATCTGGGTCAATGTCACAGTCAGTAACCTGCAATGGAGTTTCTTCATCTGGTTCATCTAAGGTTCAAAGATAATGATGCACACACACACACACACACACACTAGCTGCACAAACAGTTGCTGATGAGTCACTAACTGGAGTGAGATGTTTGGATATGAATCTAAGCAAAAACTTAGATAAAATTGAAGATTTCTCTTAAACGATACGCGATACATAAATTTTGAACATGTGTTGTGCGATGTAATTGGTGGAAAAAATATTGAAATAAATAAAATTAAATGCAATAGCAAAGTACTTTTAAAGTTATATATATTTTCATGATATGTTTGCTTTCCACGTTACTTAATAGCTTGAAATACAAATAACAGCTGTGAAGTAATGTGGAAATAATAGCTAAAACAAGAGATTTTCAAACTATTTAGCTATTTAGTAAAGTATAATTAACGACCAGTTTTGTATTATTTTTGTATTATAGTTTTGTTTAGAAGGGAAATAAAAAACAGTTTTTGACTTCACAACTGAACAAAAAACTGGCTAACCAGTTGCGGTTTCCATAGGTTGTCAAGCCCAAGTTTACATGTAAAAAACTAAACATTTATTTTAAAAAAACTTTTTTTAATGTTTGTCTTGAAAAACATTAAAGTAGGCTTAGATACAGTTCATAACGAAGAAGTTCAAACCCTTTTAAAAAAACATACTTAACCTGTTTCTTAGCACAATGGTCTTGTTGGTTGGTTGAAGCACTGAATTATAAACATGGTTCATAATTCAGTGCTTAGGATTAAGAGAGAGTTACAAAATAAAAATGATAGTAATTATTTAAAATAACAGTAAATTAAAACCAATCACTAGAGATAATTAGATAAAAAAAATTGTTTTACGATAACTGTAATTTAATTGTTTTACGATAACTGTAATTAGTGTAAAGTTAAATGAGTTTATACTAAATTAAAAATTCTTTTAAGTATTACCTGTCCCTTGTAAAGCAAGTCTGAATCACCAACTGGCTTTGCAAACTTTAAAAACATACCAATCAAAGTTAGCAAAATGCTAGGTGCCTATAAAAAATTATTAAGTTTTTAAATGTATTCAAATGTGGATTTAAAAAAAGTACATTTATTTTAACATACATGTGGGCTATGAATGCTGAAAGCCAACCATTTATAAAAAATCATAAAGATGAGATAGCCAAAAATGCATCCGATAAACAACAACTAAAAAATAAAAAGAGCTAATAAATAATTTGAAAATTAGTAATTAAAATAATTAGCAAAATAACATATGAAATAAAAAAATTTAGCATTAACTTTATTATTTTAGCAAGTTAGCAAAAAAAATTAGTATAACCAATCATTTTACACTAAAGCAAACTCAAACAATATTAACTATAATAATCTGAAAGAAGTTTATATTTTGTTCTAGAATGTTTCCTTTTAGAAACATTAAAAAAAACTAAAATATGAACAAATTTTGTTTTTTTTTAATGTTCCTAAAAGAATTTTTATGTTTCTAAAAATTCTTTAACGCTTGAATCACGATTATGTAAAAATTAATTTAGTTATTTATTATTAACAAGCAGTAAGTAATCTTATAAAACCACTTTAACTTTTGAATAACAATTACGTAAAAAGTTTGTAACAAATGTTTGAAAAGCAGTTACATTTTATATAAGCACTATTTACAAATGAAATGAACTCAAGTATGTTTAACTCTTTTTTATAAAGCAAGTCAAAATCGATATATATTTTTTAATAAATGGCACTTGTAAACCTTAAATAATCACTGGTAAAGTAATTAAATACAGTTTTTATTTTTGCAATAAGTTATCTTTTTTATTTGTTACTAACTAACATTTTATAAATAAAAAATTATTATTAATTGCAAAGTCCCAATTAAAAATTTAAGAAATAAAAATTTAACATTTGAATTCATTTATACAAATGTTAAGGAAAGAAAGAAATAACTTTATTTTTAAACATTTAAAAAAAATGGAAAACTTAATTTTGTTATTTATTATTAACACGTTTGCTGCCAACAAAAAAGTACACTCGTAGTAACCAGTTGTTATTTTTTTATTTAAGTGCTGGGGTCATGAATTTGCCAACTACAAGTATACTTATAGTTGACAAATCCATGATGCCAGCACTTTACAAGTGTACTTGTAGTTAGCAAAAAATAGCGTCTGGTTACTATGAGTATACTAGTAGTTGGAAGCGAACGCATTAAAAATACATTACATAATAAATTTATATATAAAAATTAATTTTTAAGTTGAACTGGTTTTGAGGTAATTTATTTTATTGTGGTACTTAAAAAAAGTTTATGTCCTTAAAATAAATAAAGGGAACTTTAAGATGTCAAATTCACATTAAGCTAATGCATTAAGCATTTTTAACATTTAAAATATAATACTTCATAATACTTCATGCACAGATTTATGTATGAATATATGTTACACATGCAGATAAATATAGCAATTCACAAAATTTGGAGAAAATTTAAAATCAATTATTAATGATAACATTGTTTAATAATTTATAATCATTATAAATATCTTGTATAAACTTGTCTCTTAGAAAGTAGGCCTTGATAAAATTAAGGTATGTAAAAACCAAACATAAAAAATTTACCTGAGGTATAAACTCTCCAAATACGCCAACCCATTCTCGATGATGACTAAAAACAGTTTAAACACATTTATGTAGTAAATACTATATATAAACATTTTTTTTTTTTTTAATCCCAACGGTTATCAGATAAAGAAACAAATAAAATAAATAACTAGTCTATCAATTACAAAGCTATCCCGCTTCCCATTTTATTTTATTTTTTTCTCTTGCTACTTTAATATACTTTTTTCAAGTTTTTTCAAAGTTCTTAAAACAGATGCTCTTGTTAGCATTGACTTGTTTTCCGAATAAAGACAGTACTTTTATTATGATACTTTTATTATGAGTACTTTATTATGG
>NC_088930.1:5005000-5027500 GCF_038396675.1 Hydra vulgaris | reverse complement strand
GGAGCGTAGAGTAAACTTTACTTTTTTGGAAATTATGATTTAGATATGGTCTCAAAGTTACCTGGTAATTCAAACCATTGAGAAGACTTTACTTCTAAACAATATTTTTTACTGCTTTGTACATCGTTTTTATGCCACGACTTATATTATTGTTATATCACCCAAAATAATTTTTTAACCACTCATTTGGCTTAAATTTATCTGGTCTTATTTTAGTATTTAGTTAATCTTATTACAATATTTTTTAATATATGATTTATCCGCTGATTTTCATATTATTGCTATTATCAAGGAACTTTTATGCTATACTATCTTACATTCATTACTCAGTTTTGTTTTAATTTTGACTTTCACAATTTGCATCTTTTATTATTATTCAGAGAATTACTTATATCCTTTACCACATGTTTAAATCTTTACATTTTTGCAGGCAATATATATATATATACGTGTATATATATATATATATATATATATATATATATATATATATATATATACACACATACTTTTTTCTACTATCGTTCATTACTTAATTTTTAGTAATGATTTGAAGTTGCGCAGGTTGTTCATTTTCTTACACTTTAGATTGGTTAACAAAATTCAAATGAGGTATCTATGACAGGGTTAGAGTTTTTTGAAGACTCTATTGGGTTTTATTTAATTTTAAAAGGGTTTTTAATAGAGTATATTGCCATTTAATAGTTTTTGGTTTATTTATGCTGGAAATACCTATTTGGTTTAAATGGTCTTAGAGGGAAATTTATTAGTATTTTTTGTTTGCATGCTTTAATTGCATTAGTTTTGTTCTGGTGTTTTTCTTAGAATTTTAATTTATTGTGCTTAGCGTTTTCTACTGGTGGTATGGTATGTGTTTTAATTAGTTATTTTTATTTATATTGTACAGTAGATCTACACTTTTTACATCATATCATCAAAAAACAGTGTTTTACAAATTTGGGTATGGTTGAGTTTTGGCCATTTGTAGTGAATTCTTTTTTAATGCAGTATGGAATAGGTGTAAGTCGCGGGGTAAAGCATAAGTGGCGATGACGTTTGTCTGACGGGATAAACTAGTTATTAGTGCTGATCCTCATCGAAACGCCAGTAATAATAGACGAAACTCTGAGGAGATATTTATTACTTAACCACTACACAAATTATGTTTAAAAATTGGCATTAATTTTTTTTTCCCACTCTGAGGCCTTTCATTGTTGTATGCATACTTTTTTTTTTGTAATCAATTTTTTGTTTTATTTTTAATTTTTTTTGTTTTGTTTGGTAACATATTTTTTGCATATTTTCGTTCATATTAGTGTTTATAAAACAATTTATTGTTTATTATTATTGTTTGACAGACAATGCACCTATGTTTAAATAAGACAGACAATGCACTTATGTTTAGGTGCATTGTCTGTCTTATTTATTTTTAAATATTCCTCTATTAATCTTTAATTTTGTCTTGACAAACTGTCAAAATATGCTTTGCTCAAAAAACAATTCTCCTTTATTTTAATGTACCTCATTTCTTGCCTCAGGCGTTCACTGCTCGTGGGTGACCATTCAGCGAAATTTATAAACATTCTCATATATGCATATATTATGTATGCAAAAAGAATATAAATGCTGTTTTATCTATAGTTAAATTCTAGTATTTGCAAATAAACGGTTAAATCAAGTTAAATGACATACAAAACTACTATGTTAATGTAAAATAAAAAAGTACAATTTTTGTAAAAAAACCTTTAAAAAATTGAGAGAAAAATTAGTGCACATGGAGTATTTTAATAAAAAAAAAAAAAAAACTAACTAAATATACTTACTGGGTCTATACCAACCCAATAAGGAGTAGGTCTTGCTGCATCAAGTGGATTTAACATCAAAACAGCTGATGGTGTTGTATGAGCCAATTTCTCAACATAACTCAAACTAGCATTTAAAAAATATAATACCCATAGAAAGAAAACTAATCTAATTACTAATAAAACTAATTTACATGATGTACAGGAGGTTGTACATTATGTAAAAAATAATTTACATTATATACAAATGATTGTATATTATGTAATACATTATTGATGTTGATGTTTGCAAAAAAAATTGCAAAAACAATTAAAACTTAAGACATCAAATTTTTTTTTAGTAGCCAACAGGGTTGTTTTGATGTAAATCATAAATCAATTTAAATCGGCCAAATTTTTTTACTTTAATTGTTTTTCATGTTTATTTATTGATTTAATCTACTTAGTTTTTGCAAAAGCTAAAGTAACTCCTATATAAATTATAATTATTAGTATATAGTTATATATATATATATATATATATATATATATATATATATATATATATATATATATATATATATATATATATATATATATATATATATATATATATATATATATATAGTTATATCTTGATTCCTCGTACAGTGAAAGAGATCTTGGGATTTGCATTTCACACAACCTCAAATGGGATACACACGTTGAAATAATATCATCAAAAGCTAACTCTGTCCTCGGTCAACTAAAGAAATCATTTATTTATAAAAATGCACAAGTTTGGAAGAGTCTCTACACATTGCTGGTCAGACCTCACCTTGAGTATGCTGCTCCTGTGTGGAATTATCTTTTTGCACACAACATTCAAAAAATTGAAAAAGTGCCAAAACCGTGCCACCAAAGCAATTCCATCTCTCAAAGCGTTATCCAATGAAGCCAGATTAGCACACCTTCATCCTACCTCACCAAATGAAAGACGCAACGAGGTGATTTAATCTACAACTTCAAATTTATAAATAATTTAAAAAATATTTATTGGATTAACCCACAAATCGGCTATCCATCTGTGCGAATAACTAGAGGAAACTCTCATTGTCAATACAAAGAGTTCTTTAATGCTTCTGACCTCAATAACAACATGGCTGCTATTTCTACTAGACTCAATTTCTTCCCTAACAGAGTAGTAAACTGATGGAATTCACTCCCACAAACTGTGATTGACTCTTGCCATCTCAATGAATTTAAAAATCGTTTAGACAAACACTGTAGCCAACACTAGAATTACAGTTAATGTACCGAATTGCTGCTACAGCTCATTGTCTACTGGCAAAGAGCTAAAGGGTTGCTACCCCTTTCAAGCGACATTTTATTGTTCGCCGCAGCTTATCATTAATACTATTATTATTATAATAGTTGTTATATATATATGTATATATATATATATATATATATATATACAGCTATGCTCAAATGTATGGAGCACCTATTTGTTTAAATATATTTGTGTTTAAAAAATGAGATATACATGATGAATTTTTTTTTAAATGGTATTTTATTTGTTTTTTACGTTTAAGCATTAGTAAATCATTTAATGCATGTTGAATTTGCTTGTCTGGGCATGATTAGACTTGTCTTAACTTGTCTACATACTCACTTAGTATAAATTCTGTCGAATTAAGATATTCATTTCATTCTTATCTTAAACGTAACTATTGTCAGCCGCTCATTATCTATTGTTTAAAAGTAGTGATTTTTTTTATCGTTCTTTATTTATTTTCATTATGAGTAAAACACGCGAACTTTCTGTGAGTGAAAGAAGCCAAATTGTGATACTCCATAAACAAGGACATTCCCAAGTGGAAATTTCAAAAATTATGAAATGCTCAAGGAAAGCAGTGCAAAATGCTATAAATAGATTTAGTGAAACTGGTTCATACGAAAATAGACCAAAAACGGGAAGAAAACGTATACTTTCTCCTAGAAACCATCGTTTCCTCAACAGGATTTCACTTCGAAATCGGACCAAATCTTCTAAAGACTTGGTTAGCGATCTGTGGGAGCACAGAAAAATTCAAATTTCTGCTCCAAGTGTTAGAAGATACTTAAAAGAAGGTAATTTACATGGAAGAAGGGCTCGCCGAAAACCATTGCTGACTGAGCACCATAAGAAACTTCGTTTAGAATGGGCTAAACAGCACCAAAATTGGTCATCAGAAGATTGGGCCAAAATTATTTGGTCAGACGAATCAAATATAGAGGTAAGGCATCATTATGACTTACGGTGTAACCAAAAAATAAAAAAAAAATATCATTTCGAAATTATTCCTTTAAGTACCTGAAATTTTACATGTTGAAATTTATAATATCAAATTTGTATTCCTTTACTTTTTTGACCTAGATTTTCGGGCAACCTGGAGGCACCTTTGTAAGACGACGACCAGGCGAAGCATTTGAGCCGGAATGTATCATCCCTACAGTCAAATTTGGCGGTGGTGGCACAATGATCTGGGGTTGCATGGCCTCCAGTGGCGTAGGTGAAATATTTTTATGTGAGGGTAGGATGAATGCAGAGCGCTACATTACCATGCTAAATGAAGTTTTGGAGCCATCAATATTGAAATTATTTGACGAAGATGTCCCTCAATATTATTTTCAACAAGATAACGCTCCTTGCCACAAGGCAAAAAAAAGTTTGGACTGGTTTTCAACAAATGAAGTTCCCCTCATTACGTGGCCCCCCCAGTCTCCAGATTTGTCACCCATAGAAAATTTGTGGTCTATTTTGAAGAGGAAGTTGTCAATTTACAGATGTAAATCCAAAGAAGAATTTAAAGCGAAAATTCTGGATGAATGGGAAAAAATACCAGCGAATGTATGTAAGGATCTTGTGGACAGCATGCCCAAAAGACTACGTGCGGTGATCAAGGCAAAGGGAGGTGCTACAAAATATTAATTATATTAAATAATATTGTTGAATTGAAATAATTTGTATCAAATAAACACATTCACATTTACTATTTGTTCATTACTTTTGAATTTTAAATAAAATATAGGGGTACTCCATACATTTGAGCATAGCTGTATATATATATATATATATATATATATATATATATATATATATATATATATATATATATATATATATATATATATATATATATATACACACACACAGCCATGGCGCAGTGGTTAGAGTTCTGGCTCAGAATTCAGGGTTCCCGGGTTCAATGCCAGCTCTAGCCCAATAAGCGACATTAAGGAAGGAAGTGTGAACTTCCTAGTTAAATGCTTTTTCACATTGCTCTGCGATATGATGGTAAAGACTTCTTGGAGCACATTAATAACTACAAAAAAAAAAAAAAAAAAAAAAAAAACTACATGTAGACAGGATCTAAACTTTACTCTTTATATGTAAAAAATCTTATATGTATTCATTAAGGGTGCAATGTGCTAACTTCTTACTTTTTAGATTAGATATATAAATATAACTAACAAATAGAAAAAGGTTCTGAATGATGTAAATAAAGGAAAAGATATTGAGATGTCATCATTTGGAATCACTTATAGAGATATTGCAAGCAAGACCGGATAAGAAGAAAATAACTGATTAATGATTTTTTTTCACTTTTAAGTAACTATTAAAGTGTTGATGTTTGAACCTCGATTGACAATTGATTGACATTTTCTTTTTGTTGCTAATTATATAATAAATGTATATTCCTTTCATAAAAGAGTTACATTCAAGATTATTTTAACTATTATTAGTTAAAAATAATTATTAATTACTAGTTAAAAATAAATACAATATAGTTTAAAATAAGTACAATATAGTTTAAAATAAAAATAACATTTCGTGCTGGTAAATAAAGAGATGCAGTTTGGATGTGGTTTGAAGAAATACCAGCTGAGTTTGGGAAAAAGGGTAATAAAGCTAAATGCAAAGGCTGTGTTTACAAATGCAAGGTTTCATAGCTTAAATGAAAAATCACAAAAGTGTTAATAACTATTTTAAAAGTTATTCAAGATGATAAAAACATTTTTGTAAAGAGACTTTATAAAATATCAATAAGACAACTGAGGAAGCACAAACTACTCAATCTTATGCTGAGAAAACTGAACAAACTAGTCCACCTTCTGTTGAGAAAACTACTGTAGAGAGAGAGAAAAAATTTTTGTGTTGATATAATAAATATACCTAAAACATTTGCTAAAAAAAATAATTATTTTGGTACTTTAAAGCAGAAAATAAACTTTTTAATTTAAATTTAATAGGTGTGAGGTCTGCACAAGATTTATTTAAAAACATACCTGTCAATCTTTAGTTTACTGAACTATCAAAATTAAATTAACAAGCTTATTTTTTGCTTTTTAATAAAAAAAATACATTTTTTAGCAAATGATTTTGCTTTATTTTCTTTTCTACTTTTTAATTGTTACAAAAAGATGCAATATTTAGCAATGCATTTGTCAGGACATTTGTAATTAAATCAAGCTTTTTAGCTTGTTACGAATGGAAGGGAATAATTATTTTTTTTAAAGGATAGAAATTTTTCATTAAAATATAAAAGTAAAATAACATAAAGTAACAAATACTTCATTTGCTTTGCCACCCTCATCCTCCCACTTTTGTAGTATATTTTTATATTATTATTAAACAAAATTATGTTGTAAGTTTTATATCACACTTTTATTCAAAAAAGCTATTAAAAATAAATAAAAATAAAAAAATCCACAAGCAATCTTAGCTGATTTTAAAAATGAATTATTAATAAAAAAAGATTCCTTTTAAGAACAAACCTGCAAACAATTTAGTAGCTGATTTTTAGCAAAAACGTTAGTTTGTAGTGCACGAAGAGCCACAAAAAAATAGATGAAGAGTTAATGTCACGTGAAAGAAAAGATTACAAAAAAGCAATAACAACAGCAAGCAGTGGCAAGATGGTATCAACTAAATTCATACCTTATTAAAATCACAAAATCTGAAAAAGGAAGCATTTGATGAGCAGATAGCAGGAAGGACTTATGCTACTAACTGGCCTTTTGAATAGTCAACCATTCAGAGTTTATTAAAACAATCTAATTCTTATGCCCATAATATAACCCTCCTAACAAAATTGATATTTGTGGAAAATTACTAAATACTGTCTACAAGAATTACTTAACTAGCTGTTCAGGTTTGCTTCATGATCAGACTGCTATCATGAGTATTGATGGGTGGAGCAATGTCCATAACAATTTAATAGTTTGCACAACAGTAACAACAATGAACTCAGATATCTATCTTGCAGATAAAATTTACACATTGGGCCATTCACATACTTCTGACTATTTGGTGGAAGTTGCTGCTAATTCTATAAATAAATGCAAAAAACAATTTGGTTGCAGCGCAGTAGCTGATAATGCAACAAATGCTACAAAAGTAAGACAACAATTGAAAACTTGAGATGATGTTAATGTTATTACAATTGGATGTTCAGCTCATAAGCTCAATCTATTAGTCCAAGATTTGGCAATTCAAAACATTAAGGAGCAGGTAGCTTAAGTTGTTAAATATTTTAGAAATTGCTCCAAATGTAAGATGGAAAACATTAACTGATGATCTGGAATCTTATCTAAAACACTGGCCAATTCTATTCACAGTTTGCGAAGGAAACAGCAATAAATGATGAATATTACAAATAAGTGCAAAAGAACTGTGACAAATGATGACTACAATAGTGGGTTTTCCATAGTGACAATAAGTGCTTTTTAAGGCACTCTTTTTGATAATTTCAATATTTATTGCAGAATTAGTAACAAAACTTTGTGTTCTCAATCCACATTGATATATGGCTTGCCAAACTATAATTTTTTAGAGGAATTTTTTTAGTTTTACTGCTTTAAATTCAGTCTTACTTTTCTGCAGACTCCCAAAATCTGATGTCCTGGTATCATTTTGAAATTTAGTTTTACATAAGTATTACTTTTTTCTTCTACAAAATAAATTTTATAATTTTCCTGCACAACTTCTTGCCAGTAAACCATTAGCATTACAATCTGGGGCTATTCATCTTGAAAGACTTGATTTTATGCTTTTCTTAAAAGTCCAGACCTTTTGTCAGCTAGTTTTGCATTTTAGTGCCAAATCTGGCTAATAAATGTTAGGATTTGCACTAATTTTTGCCAAAACATCTTTAGTTTCTTGTTAATGTTTGAGCTGTTTGCTTGTTAATGTTTAATGGTTGAGGCTTTCTATTCATTATATAAAGTGCCAAATATTTATTTAAAGTTCTAATCACAATTTTTAATTACTCAGCCTCACTTTCTTTGTTGTTTTGCTTACAACTATTAGTAGTCACTTGGGATAAAAAAGTGCAACTAAAAAAGTGATGGGATAAAAAAGTGCAACTAAAGTGCAAATCTGGTTACACCATCCCCAGTAGAAAATCCAATTTTAAATTTTGCATTATAAAGCCCATTAAAAAATCTGAAATATGTATAAATCTATTGTTACAAAATTTTAATTTTCATTACTTTTACTTTTATTCAATGTAATATAATGTAATATAAAATAATATCCTGAAATAATTTTTAAAAAATTAATTTTTTAAAAATTATTTCAGGATAGTGGAAAATAAAGGTCTATAGAATTTAAATTTAAAAAAATTTTAAACAAAAAACTTCAATTTTCGCATAAAATCATACTAAATAGATTTCATACTAAATAGAACTATTCTTCAATTTTCGCATAAAATCATACTAAAATCATACTAAATAGAATTATTTTAGTCTCAAAAGTAAAAAAATAATTATATTGATATTCTATAATAATTTTTGTTCATTAAATTTTTCTAAAACTACTTGGGCTTAATTTGTGCCATATTACTGTCACCAGGTGTTAATAATAATAATAATAATAATAATAATAATAATAATAATAATAATAATAATAATAATAATAATAGAAATAATAATGATAACAAAAATAATAACAATAAAGAAAAGTTAAGTACTACAAAAGTATTGCAGACTTTTTTGCAATTATTAACATAATAAAAAAGGCACCTCCTTTCTTTTACATACTCTAAGACATAAGTATATAACAAAAATACAGATCTATTTTGATATAGAATAATCAAAATAAGTCTATATTTTGATAAGTAATATTATTTAATTTCAGCATGAAAACTTGTGTTTAAATTAAATATATCAAACCATAATTATAAGAACATTATAATAAGCAAGTAAAGATTTAATAAAAATGTTTTAAATTATTTTTACTTGTAGTCAGATTTGTTTGATTTTAGATCCACCCATCCACTACCAAAAATATTTAAAGACTTTGAAAAGATATCATTGTATATCAAACCAGAGTATATTGAAAACAATCCCATTAAAAAAATAATGTAGCGACCATGGAAAACTGTATCAAACATCTATAAAAAAAACAAAATATTAAAATTAAATAGTATATCCATATAAATAAAGAACTATACATACATACATCTATACATACATACATACATACATACATACATACATACCTACCTACATACATACATATTTACATTTCATCCTTGCATATTTAGATATGCACTGTCCTTATATACACACCACAAACATCTTTGTGTACTTAGCTTAGCATAAAATGTTATTGATGACTACATACTGAAATAGGATGATGTGGATACATACATCAACTGAGGGTTTGGATCTGGGCATGTATAATCCAGATATGAAGAAATTTTATTATGGCAAAATATAAACAAATTTTAAAATTATCCTTTGTTTTTTTATTTTTCCTTTTTTCCTGAAAAACTGTTTGGAATACAATCATTATTTTTAAATTTTAAGTAAGCAAAATATATTAGGAAATTTGTACTTTCCAAATATATTTTTCTAAATACATAAGAATATCATGTATGTACGTACTTACGTATGCACGTAGGCATATATGTATGTATGTTAGTATCAGGGTTGGCAACCAAAAACCCAAGGGCAAAAACCCAACTTAATGGGTTTTTAGTTTTAAATTTTTTATTTACAATGGTTATATTTATAAATAAATTTCCATTCACACTCAATATTTGATGCTGCTCAAAAATTGTTCTAAAAATAAGAAGTTTAGTGAATCATAAATGAGAATTTATTTTATTTGGAGCAGTAATATTCAAACTTGAAGGTTTAAAACAAAGTTATTTAACAATTTAGTCATCAGCAATTGTGCATCTTGACCTTAATGTATGTAAATTCGTACAAGCATTTTTGCTTTTCCTTTTCCTTAAAGATTACTAATTTTGCTCCAAATAATACTAAAGGATGAAAAAAATCTTTTAATGGACTAGTTGGACAAATGTGCAACTGTCGTTATAATCTTGCAAAACTTGCAGACAATTTGGAAAACTTTCCTTTATTTCTATAATTTTCCACCAATTTGTTCCTGATTTTGCGCCTTTTACACTATCATTGAATAAATATGGTGGGTAACAAATCTTTTTTTAGTTTAAATGTTTAGTAGCCAGCCATAAATTCAGGATAAACTTCATCCAACCATTCCTCAGCTTCTTCTTCTTAACTTCTATCCAATGTTTTTAATAAGTAAATAAGTTATAAGAGCAGTAAACTTTTAACTACTCTTATAACTTTAGTAGAAAATTTTTTAATTTTTAATTTTTTTTATCTGTATTTAAATATTTTATCTGTATTTAAATATTTTATCTGTATTTAAATATTTTATCTGTATTTAAATATTTTACCTGTATTTAAATATTTTATCTGTATTTAAATATTTTATCTGTATTTAAATATTTTATCTGTATTTAAATATTTTACCTGTATTTAAATATTTTACCTGTATTTAAATATTTTATCTGTATTTAAATATTTTATCTGTATTTAAATATTTTATCTGTATTTAAATATTTAACTGTATTTAAATATTTTACCTGTATTTAAATATTTTATCTGTATTTAAATATTTTATCTGTATTTAAATATTTTATCTGTATTTAAATATTTTAACTGTATTTAAATATTTTACCTGTATTTAAATATTTTATCTGTATTTAAATATTTTACCTGTATTTAAATATTTTACCTGTATTTAAATATTTTATCTGTATTTAAATATTTTATCTGTATTTAAATATTTTACCTGTATTTAAATATTTTAGCTGTATTTAAATATTTTACCTGTATTTAAATATTTTATCTGTATTTAAATATTTTATCTGTATTTAAATATTTTATCTGTATTTAAATATTTTATCTGTATTTAAATATTTTATCTGTATTTAAATATTTTATCTGTATTTAAATATTTTACCTGTATTTAAATATTTTATCTGTATTTAAATATTTTATCTGTATTTAAATATTTTATCTGTATTTAAATATTTTATCTGTATTTAAATATTTTATCTGTATTTAAATATTTTACCTGTATTTAAATATTTTATCTGTATTTAAATATTTTATCTGTATTTAAATATTTTATCTGTATTTAAATATTTTATCTGTATTTAAATATTTTATCTGTATTTAAATATTTTATCTATATTTAAATATTTTATCACTTGTTGTCACTTTAACAAACGCTTGTCGGTTTATGCTTTGTTGGCTGAACGCTTCTTTTCTCTGATCCAAGAGAAAAGAAAGACGGTTACACAAAACAAGAAAAAAAAAAATGAATGTCAGTGACAACTTTTAACGGTGGATCTCTAGGCTCGTGCATCGATGAAGAACGTAGCCAGTTGCGATAAGTAGTGTGAATTGCAGAATTCAGTGAATCATCGAATCTTCGAACGCAAATTGCGCTCACTGGAGTTCCCAGTGAGCATGCCTGTCTGAGCGTCGTGTTAAAAGTCTAACACGCTTAGGCGTGGAAGCTTGAGGGAGGCCACGTTACCGAAAGGTGCGTGCCTTCTCGTGTGTCTGAACCCGATAAAAAGTTGCAGTGATAAAAAACGGCGGGGCGACTTCGTTCGTTGTTCCTTTTTTGTGTACTTCTCTTTTTACGGAAGGCTCAACTTGCTTTTGTCCTTTCGTTGCCTAAGGAGTGTGTGCAATGAAGATAACGAAAACGTCGGTGGAAGTCGCCTTAACAAGCTTTTTTGCCATATGGGTTTGTTTTGTGGTGGCTATGCAAAAGCGCTTGTCTTTGTGCCCTTCTTCTCTTTGAGAAAGAGAAAGAAACGCGGGCAAAAGCAACGTTTTGCTCTTTCTATCTTTGACCTCAGATCAGACAAGACTACCCGCTGAATTTAAGCATATTAATAAGCGGAGGAAAAGAAACTAACAAGGATTCCCCTAGTAACGGCGAGTGAAGCGGGATGAGCTCAAACTTAAAATCTCTGTCTCTTCGGGGACAGCGAATTGTAGTCTCGAGAAGCGCTGTCAAAGCGGACTATCAACGCTCAAGTTGCTTGGAACGGCACATCGCAGAGGGTGACAATCCCGTGTGTGGCGTTGAGAACCGACCACGAAGCGCTTTCTATGAGTCGGGTTGTTTGGGAATGCAGCCCAAAATGGGAGGTAAACTCCTTCTAAAGCTAAATATTGGCACGAGACCGATAGCGAACAAGTACCGTGAGGGAAAGATGAAAAGCACTTTGAAAAGAAAGTTAATAGTACGTGAAACCGTTAAAAGGGAAGCGCATGGTATTAGCAATGCGCTGTCGAAATTCAGACGTGCTGCAGTCTCTACGCGGCGTCGTGCTGATCCGAACGGACAGCCGGCGCTCGTTTCAGAGGCTGTGACTCGTCGCATTTTTAGGCAGCGCGCGTCAACAACTGTTGGAACCGGGAGAGAAGCCTCGCGGCGAGGTGGCCAGCCTTCGGGTTGGTGTTATAAATCGCGATGGCGATCTCGGCTTCGACAGAGGAGTCGGTATTTGCGGCACGCGCTGCCCTTTCACGAGGGCGGCTGGTCGCTCGCTGTTCCAGTTGCTTGTCGATCAGGGCGGACTGCTTGCAGTGCGCTCGAACTGCTGGTGATTGCTTTCTGACGGCGAGATCGGCACACGCTTCGTGCCCAAGTTGTTGGCGGTCATATGATTTCATGCGACCCGTCTTGAAACACGGACCAAGGAGTCTAACATGTGTGCGAGTCTTCGGGTGACTGAAACCCTCGGGCACAATGAAAGTAAAGGCTCGCAAGAGCTGAAGTGAGATCTCGCCGCACCCTCCAATCTGTATTTTATCTGTATTTAAATATTTTATCTGTATTTAAATATTTTACCTGTATTTAAATATTTTATCTGTATTTAAATATTTTATCTGTATTTAAATATTTTACCTGTATTTAAATATTTTATCTGTATTTAAATATTTTATCTGTATTTAAATATTTTATCTGTATTTAAATATTTAACTGTATTTAAATATTTTACCTGTATTTAAATATTTTAACTGTATTTAAATATTTTATCTGTATTTAAATATTTTATCTGTATTTAAATATTTTATCTGTATTTAAATATTTTATCTGTATTTAAATATTTAACTGTATTTAAATATTTTACCTGTATTTAAATATTTTATCTGTATTTAAATATTTTATCTGTATTTAAATATTTTATCAGTATTTAAATATTTTATCTGTATTTAAATATTTTATCTGTATTTAAATATTTTATCTGTATTTAAATATTTTATCTGTATTTAAATATTTTATCTGTATTTAAATATTTTATCTGTATTTAAATATTTAACTGTATTTAAATATTTTACCTGTATTTAAATATTTTAACTGTATTTAAATATTTTATCTGTATTTAAATATTTTATCTGTATTTAAATATTTTATCTGTATTTAAATATTTTATCTGTATTTAAATATTTTATCTGTATTTAAATATTTTATCTGTATTTAAATATTTTATCTGTATTTAAATATTTTATCTGTATTTAAATATTTAACTGTATTTAAATATTTTACCTGTATTTAAATATTTTATCTGTATTTAAATATTTTATCTGTATTTAAATATTTTATCTGTATTTAAATATTTTATCTGTATTTAAATATTTTATCTGTATTTAAATATTTTAACTGTATTTAAATATTTTACCTGTATTTAAATATTTTATCTGTATTTAAATATTTTACCTGTATTTAAATATTTTATCTGTATTTAAATATTTTATCTGTATTTAAATATTTTATCTGTATTTAAATATTTTATCTGTATTTAAATATTTTATCTGTATTTAAATATTTTACCTGTATTTAAATATTTTATCTGTATTTAAATATTTTATCTGTATTTAAATATTTTATCTGTATTTAAATATTTTATCTGTATTTAAATATTTTATCTGTATTTAAATATTTTATCTGTATTTAAATATTTTACCTGTATTTAAATATTTTATCTGTATTTAAATATTTTATCTGTATTTAAATATTTTATCTGTATTTAAATATTTTATCTGTATTTAAATATTTTATCTGTATTTAAATATTTTATCTGTATTTAAATATTTTATCTGTATTTAAATATTTTATCTGTATTTAAATATTTTATCTGTATTTAAATATTTTATCTGTATTTAAATATTTTATCTGTATTTAAATATTTTATCTGTATTTTTTTTATCTGTATTTATTTTAATTTGATCCGATGCAAGTTTTTAATTTTCTTTTACAACTTTACAGTTACCTTTATTATTTTTTGTTATATTTTGGATCTGTTAAATTGGCCAGAAAATGATATGAAACTATTGCTTATTGAAAACCTCCTTAAAATATCATTTTTGTATCGTCTTGGATACTATGAGCAATTATGAAATCATTACTGTACTCCAATCATCTTGAATTAGGGTAACATCACAATCATCATCAAGATCATCTTTCATTATATTGATTACTTCTTCATTTACCTTTACTAAGAGTTCTGAAGATATCTGTTTTCTACTTAGGGGCTCGCACTCAGGTCTAAATATTTTAAGCAGCTTGGTAGCCAAACTGCTTGGTATATTTATTGAAAAAAAAAACCTTGCAATTTGCAAATCCAGTTCATTCTTTTGATCACTTGTTGTTGTAGTAACAAATTTAGAAATAGATGTTTGCCGTTGCATCGCCATTGCAGTTGAATGAATAATTGACAAATAAGAAGAATCACTAATAAAGCTTAAACGATCTTGATCATTATTTTCCGACTGGTTAGACTTGTTTGATGCTGCAGATGTAGATGGCCTTGACTCGAAAACTGATATATCGCTAAATACTTCTGCGGAATCATTAGCACATCCTTCTTTTTTTTTTCTGGATTTGTCAAAATGAAACTTAACTCTCTCTATTTTTTTAATTATTTTTTCTTAGCAATAATTACATATTATTCAATTTGGTTGATCATTTAATATGGTCACTTCATTCCACCCACTAGAGTAATTTCTTCACTCTGATTGATACTTTGACATGTTAATGTCAAACATTATGTGAAAAACATGCTACAAATTATTTGAAAATGTATCCTATATGGCAGAAAGCATGCTGTGATCCATTCAAAAAACATACAAAGAAAATTACAAGTAAGTAAAAGTGGAATTTAAGTATTTTAATATATATATTTTTTTAATTTGTGTTTTCCAAAACATAAACAATGTTTTAAACAATTGTGCAGATAAGCTATATACAAATATACATACAATTATACTATATACAAAATACATAAAGCTATATGCAATTATATATACAATTCAATTACTTTTAGAAAATCTTAGAGTAGTTACGATAAATGAGTCACAAGACATGATGAGAAGTAGCTTAAATATTGCTCCTGGGAAGAAACTTTGCAAACCCTGTAAGCAAAAGATTGCCAAAAAAGCAGATCTTAAAGAAGAGAAGCAAAGTCAGGGTGAACAAGATTTTCTAATATCATCATTCAAATCAAAAAGACAGGAGATCAATGAAGAACTTGAAAATTTTAATATATCTCCTCTAAAATCTCATTCAAAGTCATCAAAACATATACTCTCAGAAGGAAAGCGAAAAGTTGCGCGCATCAACGAAATGGTAAGTAACCTTACTAGAAAAACTGAAAGTCAATTCAATGTTCCCTCAAAACTGAGTTATGAACCAAATGATATTAAAAAGAAGGCTGAAAACTTTGATGAAATTATGAGCTTGATAAAAGAAAAAATTCTATGTTCTGACAAAAGGACTATTGTTCAACTTTTAACACTGGCACCCCCAAGTTGGTCAATATTAGAAGTACAAAATAACTTTGCAGTTACAGAATACCAAGCAAAAAAGGCTAGACAACTTTTTAATAAAAAAGGATTGTTGGCTATCTCACCTTTGTATAAAGGGAAAGTCTTACAAAAAGAAATAGAAGATTCTGTTAAACTTTTTTATGATTCAAGTGATTTATGTAGAACTATGCCTGGAAAAAAAGATTATGTTAGCATTCAAAAGAACGTCCATAAACAAAAAAAACTGCTTAGGTGTGATTTAAAGGAACTATATTTATTATACAAAGAAAACAATCCAGAAATACAAATAAGTTACTCAAAATTTGCTTCACTTAGACCAAAGTGGTGCATTTTGCCAGGTGCAAGTGGTACACATTCTGTTTGTGTTTGTTCTTATCACCAAAATGCCATATTGCTAGTAGATGCTTTAAATATTGGACTAAAGTATAAGGACTTACTTTCAAAAACCATTTGCTCAGTAGAAAACAAAGAATGCATGCTTGCACAGTGTGATGATTGTCCTGGTAAAGAACCCCTAACCAAATATTTGTATGAGATTTTTGGAGAATACGAAGATGATTTTGAGATACACTACAAGCAATGGCAAACTACTGACCGTGCAACACTATTAAGTTTAACAGCTGATGTTCCAACGTTTGTTGAACTATTAGCATCTTGCTTTGAAAAGCTACAAGCTCATTTTTTTATTGCTCACTCTCAATCACAGTACCTTAACCAACTGAAACAATATATGGATCAATCAAACATTATCATATTGGCGACTTTGCTGAAAATTATGCTTTTGTTGTCCAAGATGAAATACAGAGCTATCATTGGAACAACCAACAATGTTCTTTACATCCATTAGTCATATACTATAAAGATGATAAAGGTGAACTGAAACATATTTCTTACTGTTTTATATCAGATGACATTGTACATGATGTAACTTATGAGTACAAAATATTCCAACTAATCATACCAATATTAAAAATAAAATTTTCCAATCTGTCCAAATTACATTTATTTACTGATGGTTGCGCAGGACAGTACAAAAATTGTAAAAGCTTTTACAATCTATGTCAACTAGAGAGCGAATTTTGCCTTAAAATTGAATGGAACTTTTTTGCCACGTCCCACGGAAAGTCACCATGCGATGGGATTGGTGGTACTGTAAAAAGATTAACATCACAAGAAAGTTTAAAACGACCGTACAGAAACCAAATTCTCACATCAGAAGCTATGTATGAATTTTGTATTGATAAAATCAAAGTTGTTAACTTCATTTACATAAAGGGATTGGACTTACAATTGCAACGTGAAGAGCAAAAAGAAAGGTACACTGGTGTAACAACTCTACCTGGTACTCGTAGCTTTCATCAATTTATACATCTTGGAGATAACAAGGTTGGGGCAAAGAGGTGTAGTACAGACACTAATTATACAATAATCCACAATCTTAAAAAGAAACAAGACATATCTCAACTTGATACTGTCACTTTAGGTTGTTATGTCACTGTAGTCTGTGATGATAAGTGGTGGATCGGCATTGTAACTAAAACCAACTTAGAAGAAGCTGATGCTAAAATTAAGTTTCTTCATCCAAACGGTCCATCAATCTGTTTTAACTGGCCTGAAAGAGACGACTACTGTTTTATTCCAAACACCAACATATTGAAAAAACTATCTGTTCCACAAGCTTGCTCTAGTTCTGGTAGAAACTATGTGTTTGAAAATGCTGAAATAGAGGAAGTACAAGTAAAATGGGAGCAATATTGTAAACTATTACAAACACAGTCAAAATAACTTTCATCTTTGATACCTTTACAAATCTTGTATATTTAAGTAACTTTTTAAATTACGATTAACTTTATTTTATTTACAAATATTTTTTGGGAATTTCTTGAAAAAGTAATACATCGTTGAAATTAAAGTTCCGTATGTTTTAGTTGTTTTTCCAGTTAGATTTTTTGTGCCTAGTAATATTGTAAACAGCTGAAAATATTAACAGCAAAAAAAAAATTTTTTTTGATGGGGGTGTTTTGAGATATTGGGCCCCAAAGTTGGTTTATAGAAACTAGTTGTTTTATTAATTTTTATGCATGTTCTTTTTATATTTGAGCATTTTAAGTACATTTATTGAATTCAGCATCAAAAAAACATTATATATGTTCATTTTCATGTTTTTGCCATTTTTATTTCTTATCATTTTAAGGAAAATGTTTTTTCAGAGTGTTATGAAAACCGGGTCATTTTGGGAAACCAGGTCAGTATTAAAATTGCAATATCTTGTCAACCGCTAAACTTTTTTAGCTGAAATTTTGCATGCAATATTTTTTTATAATTAGGAATAATGTGTCAAAATATAACACAAAAGGAAGACACATGGTTCAATGGACTGGGTGATTTGATGTGAAATTGCCCAAATAGGAATTTAAACGAAAAAGATATTTTATTGAACTTAAGTTTGTTAAACGTGATGCCTATTGTTGCTGTGGTAAAATAAATAAATTTCTCAACAGAGAAAGTTTCTTACAAGCTTGCTACTCAATTGGTTTAACTGATAAAAAATATTTGAAAGAAACAAACTTAGGGAAAAACATTATTATGGAGTTCTATAATAACACTCCAATTAAGTATTTTGTTATTATTGTATAATTGTATTATGTAATAGTAATAACAATCACAAATCAATAATTTCAGAAAAATGAAATGTCAAAAACATGAAAATCAATCATCACTTGTTGCCCTCAAGTTATAATGTATAAACATTTTTCACCACTTTCTGGTGATAGTCTGTTTCTACTTGGTTCATAAATGTTGCCACCTGTACTAAAAAGTCTTTCACTTTCAACAGAAGAAGGTGGTGCCGAAACCTTTGCGCTGTTTTCTTTAAATTTTTTAAAGAGTTTCCACAATTTTTCCACCATAAAAGAGGACTTTCTTTTTCTGTAACAAGAGGAAGTTTTAAATACTCTTCAATCTCCATGTTGATCATTTGCACATTTGAGTGTGATCTTTTAAACCTTTTGCTATCTTTAGTAATTGAAAAATTGGAATCACATTCATTTATAGTTGTCAGTTTGGAAACAAGCCTAAAACATTCATTAAATTTTGGATACAATGGTTTCACAAACACTTCATTCGTGTCACTTACTGTGGGTTCTTCACAATCAGAATCAGAGGATTCAAGTTCTAAATTATGTTGCTGCATTTCTTGAATCTGGTCATTTAGCCAATTTTTTATTACACTCTCATCTTCCTTTTGATACATTAATTTATATCTTGGGTCACAAAAAGTGGAAAGACATAAATACTTATCATGTAAAAATATACTCAGTCTTTTGTCTGCTGACACTTTCATTTGTTCAACTAAAGTATTTATACTTAAAAAAGCCTCACAAACTAATGCTTGATTAAAAAATACTTTAAGAGCCATAATCGAAGGAATAACATCTGATAAAAATGCCTCACGTTTGCTGAGATTTACGGTTAAAGTTTTAAATGGTTCTAAAATATGAAAAACTTTATCTAATAAGCCCCATTGGAATGAATTTAATGTTGATTGGGTAGCATGATCGGCTGTATAAGTTGCCAAAGGAACTCTTTGATAAAGCATCCTTTCAATCATATTGTAAGAACTATTCCATCTTGTAGTAACATCTTGTATTAACCTATGCTCATTTGTACCAAGTTGTTCCTGAATTGCTTCTAATTTTGCTGCTGCTGTTGGTGAATGGTGAAAATGTGTTGCCAGACATCTGCAACAAACTAAAATTTCTTTCACAGATTGTTGAGATAAAATTGAGTCATGTATACATAACTGTATTGTATGTATAAAACATGGAACTGACTTAAAACCACTGTCTCTAACACCAGCTACCATATTGGCGGCATTATCTCGTAAAACAATGTGAATTTTTGTGTGTGGAATTTCAAAACTTAGCAAACCTTTATGTAAATACTCACTTATATTTTTTCCTGTGTGACTTTCTCGAAAATGCATAACTCTGAGTACTGCTCTCTGTTGGGAAAATTCATTATTGAGAGTGTGTGTTTTCATGCTTATGAAGGCAACATTTAAACTATTTGCTGTCCAAATATCAGTTGTAAGGGAGATATAACTGACAGAAGATATATTACTCTTGATTGAACTAAACAGATTACCATATATTTGTGAAACAATATTTTCACTAAAGTAACTCCTACTGGGTATTTGGTAATTAGGGCATATCTCTTCAATTGTAGAAGATCTTGGTTTTCTAAAACCAAGATCTTCTACAATTGTGTATGGTTGAATATCCAATGCCATCATTTCTCCAATGCGATTGTGAATCTTGATTGCTCTATGGTCATTAATATTCCACAAACTTTTTTCATTAATACTCTCTACTAATGTTAATTGTTTTTTTTATGTCCGAATCACTTGATGTAGAAACAGTCGATGTTTCAATATATTTTTTTTAATCAGACTCTTTTTCAGCTAATACATACTCCACAAGGTGCTTTTTTTTTAAATGGCGCCTAATTACACTACCGGTAAATGTCTTTGGACAATTCCCACCTCTAGAGAGTATTGCTTTGCATAGTAGGCAGATACAAAAACGAATGTCTTTCTTAGAAACTTCAAAGTATTTCCACACAGTACTTTTAAAAGACATTTTTACAGAAGACATTGTTTTATACTTTTACAAGATTAAAATATATTTCTAAATTATAAAAAAGAAGTTCAACCAAAAATAAAGCATCATAAATTTAAACTGTGTATATATATCTTAAAAAATAACGAACATGTTACATGGTTACAGGTTATACATTTATTTATATTACCTAACTTTAATAATTGTATTATTTTTTTCAAAAAAAATCGATAACATTTTTATTTACACTACAAATAAAAATGTTAACATTTATTTTCTTTACACCATAAACAATCATCCAATAATAAATTAACTTTTCAAAGTTACTTTATAATTTTTCAAACAAAATTTATTAACACTTACTAATGTTTAAACAAATTTTTAATAAAACAATAAAATGTTTAATAACACAATTTTTCAAAACCAATGTTGTTTTTTTTCAAAAATAGTAAAGGTTCGGTTGCTGAACCGTTCGGTCTTCGGTAAAATTTTATGGCCGAGCGTTCGGACTTGGTGCTCAACCAAAAACCGGGTTTGGCGCATCCCTACTCAAAACTTGATTTTGGTTGGTGTGCCCCTTTCGTTTGCAACACCTCATATAATGTTTTGTTTCAACAACTTTGCCATGGTTTCTTGCATGTTTTAATTTATCGCGTTTAAAAATTACACTGAATAAACAAATGTAAACTTAAACTAAAAATTTTAGTTTTACCACATCAACATAATGATTAATAATAAGAAAAAATTATTAGCTGTAAAGTAATAAAAACGCTAATATATCTAAAAATATATCAGTTTTATACTTTCCTTTTCTTTCGTTTATTTATTTATTTTATCATTTGTTAAGTTCATTTCTCTTTACAGTTAATGGTTTATTTATTTTTCAATTTTCTCTTTTTTTGTTATTTTCTTCTTGTTTTGTTTATTTTTTAAATTAGTTTGGTTTTTTCAATATGATCATATTATCAATATATGCAAAAATCTTGTGGCCAAGTCACCAAAAATATTGTAGCTTTTTGATATATATATATATATATATATATATATATATATATATATATATATATATATATATATATATATATATATATATATATATATATATATATATATATATATATATATATATATATACACACACACACACACAGTACTGTGAATAAGTCTTAGACCACTTTTATAATTAGACGTATTTACAATTTTTTTCGTATGTAATTTCTTTAAAGTGTACTTAAGTTTAATAATATTTAAGAAAAGTTAAAAGAATATATTATTTTGAATAAATGAAAAAAATTGATGAGGAAACATGAGGGATTTATTTGTTTATTTATTAAAACGATGCGTCATAGAAACTACATCCAAAACAGGATATTTGAAGAATGCTGTTACAGAAATCAGAGAAACTGGCTCCCTTGAAGATAGAACGAAAAGTGGTAGACCTCCTACGCTAACAAAAGATGAGAATAAATAGTTAAAAACTCTATCTTTAAGAAATACAAAAAAAGCATCAACTGAGCTGGCAAAAGACATTAACACAGCAACTGGGGAAAATGTCAGCTCACTTTTATTCGACGACACCTACTTAAATCGGGATTAAGAGGGTGTTGCAATTCGAAAACAATTATTAGGGTGTGGCAATTAAGAAAAACAACTTAAATATGCAAAAAAACACAAAGATTGGGCCCAGGAAATGTTTAACCGGGTTCTGTACACCGATGAGTCCAAATTCAAAATTTTTGGAACGAAAAGATGCCAATATGTTAGAAGAAGAATTGAAGAAGCCTATCAGCCCAAGTGTTTAAACCCTACTATTAAACACAGAGGAGGTTCTTTACAAGTTTAGGGCTGTTTATCTTCATCTGGAGTAGGTGATTTGATCAAAATAGGGGGGCGACTCACCG